>NW_009187738.1:0-18312 GCF_000690835.1 Fulmarus glacialis
CTTCCAACCCAAACTATTCTGTGATTCCACTAATCACAGTATGCAGACATAGCAGAGCACTGCTGGTAATAGATGGGAGTCCATTCTTCCCCTCACACACTTAGCTTTTCTCCTGGCTGCATATTTCTGCCATTTCTGAAAAAGCCAGCACAATAATCAGGCTGCTTCAAAGACTTCTTCAACTCACTAAAATGGCAGAAAAATTATCAGGCAAAAAAACAAAATAGTGGGTAGTTTTCTACCAAAGCAGCAAGTTTGATCAGCTTGTGGAGTAATCTAACGAGCACCAGAGTGGGGCAGGTCATGTAACAAGGAGCAGGGCAAAAGACATAAGTCAGGCCTCTTCCCTACAGCATCAACAAACTGACTCATCTGCTCAGCTGCTCACAGAGCACCACCCCGTGATCCCGGCTGAGCAGAAGCTGACACTGCATCTGAAAGAGGCTGTTCCACCCTTTTTCCTGACACTTTATACTGACCAGCATACTTTTATCTGTATAGTGAATGCCAGAAGCTAGTTTTCAGTTGTGCCAGTTTCCTGCCCAGTTCACTGCACGGCCACATAAACACTTGTGTCAAACAAGAAAGAGAATTGGACCCCCCATCTAGCAGCACCAGATTGACCTGTCACTGAAATATGGCACAGAACAAATTCACGAAATTGGATACCACATTAAATTATAAACAAAATTACATATTTTCAATTAAACATTTCTTTTTACTTAAGGGTTGTTTCTCTCAGAACGGTACACTGTAACACCTTAATAAGACAAACATTTTTCGTAATTTATTTGATCTTTATTATTGTAAGATTTAAAGTTAACAAGTATCGTCTGTATCTACAGATAAGTTGAAGACACTTCTGACAGAAAAATGATTCCATTAAAATCTCATCTCCTTCCTTTAAACTTTGGTTTTAATTTCACTTCATAAATCCATGTAGTGTTGTATAGTCTTACCAGCACTCAGCTCTCAAAACCAGTATTTTACTACATAAGCCTTATAGATGAACAATACCTCAAGGAACTCACAAAAAAACCAATTTATACTAGTTATTATGTAAAAGTCATTTCATCACAGAACACGTATTGCACTATACAGTATGCTTTTGTAAGTACTTTGGCTGAACACAGATTTTCAAAGGGTACTCTATGTGTTCTGATGTTATTTTTAATTCTTTTATTAACCTCTGATCTCAGCTTAAAACAATTCAAGATCTTTCCAGCAGGGAAACACTGGATAAGGCTTTCAATCTAATTCATCAAGTGACTGCACAAAAAAAGGACATAGCAGCAAAGGAGACGGGGGAGTGCAAGGGCAGGAATGAATGATCTGACATAAGAGGGACAAAAAACTTACTAAGCTACCACTGTCACCTCATAGCACTGTCAGCGTCTCACGTACCAAAAAGGCGGGGACAGTACTAACCTGACAGAGGACTGATCATTAGTCTGTGGGCAGAAACAGCAGTACATGGACTCCAAACTGAAAGGGCAGACGGGAGAGAACAGCCAACTGGGATTACTAGGGAGGAGCTGGCGTATCCTGAATGCAACTGAATGAGGAAGCTACGGTCAGCAGCGGACTGCCAAGTTATACAGGCAGCGGGAGACCAAGAACATCAGTGATAATAGCACTTCCTCACACCAGTCCCTGAAGTACCTCAAAGCACCTGAAGTACCCTGAAGTGTGCCTGGAGATCTGGATGGGTCACTTCTATCTACCTAAAATATCGGACACCAGTACGTATCCAGGCAGTGCAGATCTCTAGATCTCCAAGATGATGGCATTACGCTGAATGGCAACCTGAAAGTAGCAGTGGACTTGCAGGTCAATGCTTGGGTTTGAGCCTTCAGAGCAAGACTGCTTATTCATTGTTACAACCCCTGGAAGCTGGGAAACCTGGCAAGCAAGCCAAGAAACAGCCGAATCACTGGGGATTTCCCACCCTGCAATCTCTAGCCCAACCTCTTGCCCACGCACTACTGCTGCACCTGCTGCTCATAAACATTTACCTTATGTGGTGTCTGGGGACAGGAGAGGGAAGATGAAGGAAAGCAAGTCTATCCCTTACTTGTAAATTTTTGCAACATTAATACTAATTATAGTGTCATCTAATAAACATAAAATAGGAACTCTCATGGTCCGAAGACCAGGTCACTGCTATATGAAAGCACAACATATACATTTTTCATATTTTTATTAAGTCTACCTTCAAAATATTGAGCTTTTTTTCTTAAAGATGCATTCACAAGATAAGTGTGCCTGAACCTCTCTGATCTAGTTGATTGGAACCAATCTGCAGTTTAAATTTATTCATGACTAGTTTATATCTATTTCTCTTGGTTTAAACAGTTCTTTTCCCTTCCTAATGCACTTCTAAAAGAATAAGAAAACATCTTAGTGCTACAACATGATCCTTGCTTTTTCTTAATTAAAAATTTCAAATCCATTTAATCTCTTCACCTGATGATACCAGCAGCTTCTATGCATCTGTGATTTAATCTGTCTTGAGTCTGGGACAATAGAACTGAAAGTCACATTACAAAGCGTGACTTGTAAACATATTAACAACAATGCTTCCCTACTGGAAATACTTCTGTGAAATCCAGGATTTGTTCTGCTCTTCTTCTCTTACCTTTTTTTCTTTTTTTCTTTTTTTTTTTTTTTTTGTAAACAACTGATACATACATATAAATACATACATGTACACAAACCCAAGTAAAAATCACAGATTCTAGCGCTAACCTAAAGTTTGTGTTCACACTGTTAAATTTCGGGCATAATCACCTCTTAGCTTAGGTTCTGATACCCTGACTACAAGGAAAGGCAAGTTCTATGCTATGCTTTTATACAATATAAAATGTATTTGAATGGACTGGAGAAGTGTTAGTTTATTTCAGATAGCTTCTTTCTCAAATGGTTTATTACCGGGTTTTTTGCTTTTATTGTGACATAGGTACACTCTCCGTTCTCACACACAACCAGTACTCTGCCACTTTGTAAGGAGTCAGTCAGATCCTATGGGTCTCCATAATAAAGTATTAGCAGGTGGATGCTAGCAAGGCTACACAAAGATAGTAAGAAACATTTTAATGACTGCTACAAAACTTTAACATAAAGGTTACTAGTTGCTCTTCCTATCCCGCTGTGTTCCCCACTCATCCCCCTAATTCCTTCCAACATCACACACAGACCCTTTGGACTAAGTAGCATGCTGTTAAATACCAGTTAGGCAAAGACAGTAGCATTTAGCAACATGAACAAGGCATTGAACTTACTGAAATTTCTTTGTTATGTGCCAAAAGTTCTTTTTAAATACAGACAAGTGAAGTTACAGATTAAGGTTTGTACAAAAAAGTCCTATGGTTCTTACTTCGTAGATCATATATGTAGTATAAATATCTTGAGATGGCTTGAAATGCACTTAACTAGAACAAGTTTTTTCAGAATTGATAGACTTAAAAGTAACAGCAAAATCTGCCAATCATACTTAAGTATTTAGCTTTATTCTGAAATTTAATTTAATTGTGTTTCTACTACTCATCCAGCTTCTTATCTGTGACATCCTAACCTCCTTCAACTTGAGAATGCCTCCAAACTAAAAGTTCAGCCTTCTTTTAAGGTATGTAACAAATCATTGAGACTATTTATTAAATAATTATTCCCAAAACTGATCCTTAAGAAACTCTACTAATAGCCGCATAGTCCAACGCACCCTTTTTCGATATTCCACACCTCCTCTTGAACTTACCTATTTTACAAATCTGCAGTTAATCCCACTTTTCATTAATATTGGCACAGTGGCAATCCTACTGCAGTCCAGAGGTTAAATCTATCACATTTACTTTGCTTAGAAAAATTATCATCTTCTCAAAAGAAATCAAATTTTATCAACCGTCAAGCATAATTTACTTTTCATATGCTGAGTCTGACACACATCCCTCCTTTTTTTTTTTTTTTTTAAAAATCTATCTCTGTATCTTTGATTAAAATGTTGTAGAAAAACTGTTGAGTATTTCTGCGTATCATTGATATTGGACTACCGAATCTATAACACAAAATCCTCTGTGATTTTTGAAATTAACTTACAGAAAAGCTACCAAGCCTTTTTTCCCAGCAAAAATACATATAAAACCCCCTCAGTATTCCCTTGCTACAACCACTAAATGAGACATGATTCCCTTGCAATCATTATATTTAAAAAATTATATACACCATTCTAATAAAAGCAATGAAATGGATTTATATAATTGAATAACGAAAAAAACAATTAACATAGTATAAGTTAAATTCAAGGTCCGTATGTGCACAACCTGAGTATTAGGCTGAAACAAAATATGGCTTCAGCCAACATTTTTCATTGCTAAATCAAGAGCTGTCAATCAGCACATTTGTTTGTGTCATCTCATTAGAGTACATTACCTCAATCTCAACAGTCATAGTAAAGAATGCGCAGAGCATAACTGTATCTACTTAACCTTCATCAACCAGCATTCATGCACCCTCATTAATTTTTTTCATCTCACTTTCAAGCATGACATGGCTCATACCAGAACAATAACTTGCTGATAATTGTTTGAGACAACAGCTGGACAGGAACAGCGCAGAGGTGAGCTTTCTTATAGATTATAGGGTACCTCAGTGAATTACAATTAGTTTAAAAAGTCATCTGTCCTGTTCAGCAGCTTTGAAAAGAAGACATTTCATTAGCAACTAAAGAAATCCTAACATATTTTAGGCTTTAATGATCCAATTGCATTGTATTTTGTAAGATAGGAATTTCTCCAGATCACATGACAAATATTGAAATGTGTGAGCTCACAGGTCAGTAGAACATGTAATATTTATGAAATTGTCATGTGATATAAACTGAAGCTTAGCTTGCCATTCATTATTATCTAATTTAAATGCTAATAAAATAACAAGAATAATTTATACAACTCTCAAATTACAAACCATCTTTACAAAACTCTCTGATGGTAACTTTACTGTACTTCTTTGAAAGAAAATCAGTGTCACATTTAAGAATCTAACAAAAGAATTCAGATCAAGTACACAATGCTAAAACAAACCACAAAGGAAAGCAACTGTATATATAGTTGTATAGTTGCATTCCATACAAGCTAAAGGAAGATAGAGCTCTTGGTTTTCTTAATATTGTTCTTTCTCTGGGGTAAAAAAAGAAAGCTATCCCCCAATCTTCTGGTTTCCCCCAAAACTCCAAATATAATTTGCTGTAATTCAAAAAAGGAAATATCCATGGAAAATCCAACATGTACCTGCCTTTCTGTGACAAAATACTATATCCATCTAGTCCAGATTATGGTTATTATAATGTACTAATAATAAAACACAACTAACAAGATTACTTATAGAAAAAAATGTTAAAAAAATCGTTCAGATATCTATCTCTGTTAACAAACTGATTGTTTGTTGCGATAACGTTCCCTCTCTCTTCTACAAGAATCACCTCAGTGCTGCATTATCTCTTGCTTTCCAAAACTCAGCCTTTTGAAAATTAGAGGATAACTTTCTCTACATTTATCTCTAGTTTCTGAGGAAGTTGTTGAAATGGAAGTGCTCCATTTCGGCAACAGAAAAATCTCCATATCTAGAGAAAGAGTATTTCTTAAAAATTAGTTAGAAGGCTGCCTTCATGATAAAAATGTATGTTTTCTTTTTATTATTGTTAAATGACAGGTATCTGCAGAAATTACTAGGTTTTTTTTTTTACTATGATAAAAAAAAAAAAGTTTGGTGACGAAAGAAGAGCTATAAAAATTAAAGCAGATTTTCAATCGCAAGTTTGGCTTCAGATGCAGAAAAAAAATTGCAGCTGAAGGTCCATTAGAAACCTATATCCTGCCCAAATTCTTCACTTTGGAATAAGTTAATACATGGGACTGCAGCAACAGCTAGTGATGTGAATTTATACAGGAGGTAATTATGTAAGAATTTTTTTAAAAAAAATAGATTTCAATTAAAATTTCCCACTGCCATAGGAAAGAACATACATAATGACAGTATGAGAGACAGAGCAATCTGTGTATTCCAAACAGAATGTTGTACAAGTATCATTAAAAACGAACAAAAATAAATAGAGCACAAGACCTAGTTTTCCTTTCTGCATCGAACAACCAGTAGTAAGCGTCCTTCAGGAGGCAGGAAAGATTTCAGGTACGGTTTAAAATGAGTTGTTTATCAATGAATTGTTTTCTGTAGCATCCACCTCCCAAAGGCAGCACTGAATAAAAAAGTACATCAATACTGTGATGCCAGTATTACTTTGAGAAAAAAAAGTTATTTGCCAGTAACTGAAATTCTTTGAGATCTGTTACCCAGACGTACATGTGCAGTTATAATTTCTAGCGTAAGAGCACAAGCATACCATAATATTTTTGCCGCTGCCATTTCTCAATTTCATAAGTCACTATGTTCCTTTCTATATGTTCTTCTCCAAAGCTGGGCATGTTGCCATACAAATGTAGTGCATGATCTTTACTTTCATCCTCGCAAATTCAGAAATAGAAAGGTTTCATACGTACACATAGATAACATGTCTTAATGAATTCCAATTACTGACAAGTAATCTCTCTCTCACATAGTTGTTCACATAGGTGTTCATACTGTGGGCGATGAGAAGTTCTATTCATACACCATCATTTACCTGGAATAGCATCCTGGAGTTTAACTGCATAAATATCGCTCTTTCAAAAGCAATATGATGCTTAGAGGTACTGGCAACAGAGTAGCTGATAAAAGCATAAATGCATTTGAAGCAACTGACAACCACATTATTACCATAAAGATCTTTCCATGTGGCAATCAATGCTTATTCATCCTAAATCTTACCAATTTCCCTTGTAACACTGCCTGATGCATCTACAAATGGAGCTTTCTGGGACCTCTATAATCCAGAACTTGACACACTTACAACGGATGGGTTGAAAGTGTCCTGTTTTGTTTTGGTTTAACCTGACCAATGTAAGCAAGAAGAGAGAGGTATTTAGCAATCTTCATTTTAGTTGTTGGTGGTATTTTTCTTGGGGTTTTTTTTCACCTTTGAAAATTTTACTGTCTGGTGGTGTTTATCAATAGTTCTCGCACTTCCCTTGCTTACTTTGGACAGAGTAAGTTCAAGAGGTTCTTGCACTTCCCATATTTACTCTGGAAAATGGGACTGTGAACAGGTCAATGCTAACAGTGTTTTATGGAAAAGAGAAGGCAGATTCAATTCCATCTACCCATTATGATTATTCTCTCTGTTAGGGCTCCATTGGACTTGAAGTGTGTCCAGAGATGCAAAGACACATACCACCACAATTTTACCTGGACAGACTTTGGGGAGGGAATTTCAGCAAGAAAGCACAACAGAAAAAAACACTGAGAGGGTTGGGGGCAGGAGGGGAAGTATCTGTGCATTCTGGATGGATGAACCTTTTTCTAAGTAGAAAGAAAAACTTCTGCACATGTAAAAACAAGTGTCGTGGCAGCATCTACACGATGGCTCAATGTTACCCAAAATCAAGTGCAAGAAAAATGGGAGAATATCACATACTCATTTGGAGAATTTTCTGTCTTCTGCCTTCAGAGATCAAGACTTCTAAACATTATGCAAACATCAGTGAAGGTTGTCAGCTCTTCTCCTGGCCTTCTTTCCCTCTTTTCTGCTAGCACAGAGCTCCAGGAAAGAAAGTGGCCTGAACTCTGCCCGCAGCCAAATAGACTAGTCTGCCTCCATTAGGCAGGATGGAGATGCTCATAGTTCAGACCATGAATCTCTGAATAAAGTTCTCTTTTTCATTTCCTTTTTGAGAACAAGCTTTAGAGAACTTGGCTCATTGATGCTAAATTCAGGCTACGAACAGAAGAAGAGATACTGTGTCATAGCAAAATATTTATCATCTCACATTTCATAAATGGGGTGGAGGGCTTTAGAAGAACAGGTTAGACTGATATTCAAAATCAGGATGGTAATTCCAACTTGTATCTTTTCTATTCACTTAAAAAAACTTAGCCTTTGTTTCTCAGCAAGAAAATAGGGAGCTGCTGTGTTTTCAAACTTATGCAGCAGTTGGATCCCAAATGCCTTTTGCCCAGACAACCTGAACAGAAACGTGGCTGTGTTTACCCTACCCTATAACAGGATGGAGGGAGGCTATACAGCAGTTTCCCACTTCAAAGTAGAGCCTTCAATTTTTTACAAGTACTATGAAACAGTTCACACTAACGTAGTAGATAACCAGGACTATACTGTATTAGACATTGAAGAAATGTAAAATTCTACTTCCAAACTTTTCCAGTTATTTTAGCTGTATTTGTTTCCATAAAGCTTCAAGTATTTGAAATAGTCACTAGGTTATAAGTCAAAAAGATAGACTAATGTTTCAAAAGTTAGGGCCCCAAATAATGGAGAGTTTGTGCCATTGCAATTTCCAAAATGAACTATATTCAGTACCATCTCAAACCAAACATTGAGAAGGGATGTTTTTCCACACCATTCACTTGCAAAAATAGGACATTGAGACTAGAAATCCACTAGCTTATTCTAGCTCTGTAATGTTATCTTTTTGATGTTGTTGATAATCAGTACCAACATAATTCTTTCATTAGAAGTGGCTGGGACATGCACTTTACATCTAGAATTTGCCTTACTATCAATGCACTTTTTCAGTCTGAATGAGATCTAGAACACACTGAGACTTCACATGATAGTTCTACTTACTCAAGCTATCTCACCATAAAAATCATCCACAGAGTTGCCTTCTTGCACCTACTTTCTGAAAATAGATGCAAGCACATAAGCTACAAATACTAAACAAATAACAACGTGGCTGTTCAATGTTTAAAGTATTCTTTTTTTTTTTGTCCAGTTAACTTAAAATCAACGCATAGACTGACTATACGTGGCACTCACAGACATAATTTATGCTTTTGTCAATGGATATTCAAAGGACAATAAAATACTATACTTATATAGAAGCATAATTATTTTGAAACTATGATCTTATCTGAAGGATGGTAGAAAAAAAAAAAAAATCCTTTTTTATGCATTAGAGAAATCTACAAAATATTACCTTATAATTTTATTCTGAGAACTACCATTGAAAGCCTACCGATAAAAGCCTTTTCTGAGAAAAACTGATACTTTGGTTTAAGATGACATTGCTTCGTTAGAAAATATAAAGGTAGCATTTCTGTAATTCTCTGTGGGTATATTTAAAACCACAAGTTAACTATAATAGAAAATACATTTTAAAAAACTGTTACTGTTGCAAAGACTTGGGAAAAAAAAAAAATCTATATCTAAAGCTGCGTAGCCATTACTTTCAACACACACTAAACATTAGATTTTTAACCAAATATTTGAAACAGGTCTAAAATCACAGTTCTAAACTGCAACACAAAGAGGGAGGGGAAAAAAGGATTCTTAGCTTCATAGTCTCTTAAACCATAGCCTACATATCTATATATCAAAAAAGCAGAGGTTGCAAGGTTTACAGAGAAGCACAAATTAGTAAGTTATTCAATATGACATTAAGATCTGTTTCTAGTAAGAATGTAAGATGAGTAAAGTTTGGAATCCTTTTTAAATATACAAAGGTCAAAGTAATGTAAGACATAATACAGGCTGAAAAAAGATCCAAGAATCTGGTTGCTATGGTGAAGACAGGAGAAAGCAGAAAATCAAAATGGCATACATAAGTAGTTGTTAAAAAGTATTTGGCTACAGAACAAAAAGATGTGATGCAAGAACGTAACGTGAGAAATTAAACTGATTCCACATAATATATGTGAACTTAAAAAATATTGTATACAAATACAGAAACATACATTGAAAACTTACTGAGAAATCTAAAGCAGTGCAGAGCCAGCGACATTTAACTGACCATTACTATTTCTATTAGAAAATGACAGTGCAAACTGCAATACCTGATCTTCATTAAGTTTTTGTTAGGAGAGTAATCTTGTGGACTACAAAAGGACTGCTTACATAAAATTTACAAAATCATATTACATTGATATGACATAATCACTAATAAACAATTACTGTTTCATTTACTTTGAATCCCTTAAGATCTGAGGTGACAAAATGTTTTACTGTTTTATTTTTGGATTTAACTTAAATGATCTCAGCCGTTAAATGATCAGGCAGATTTAAACAAATGCTAAAACCCAGAAAATTTACCACCTTAGACTTAAGTAACTGAACGATAATATTTACATATTAATTTCAGATCAAATAGCAACAGTAATAGCAACAGTTATAATTTTGATCTACCTATTCTTACAAGTATATATAATCTCCTCATAGTAAGAGTTTGAGGTTTAAAATAAGCTAGAATTAAGAAAACAGAGATGAACAATAGAAGTTACAATTATAATAGTTCAAATTTTTTAACTATATAAGTACTGAGATTTATTCTAGCACACAGAATGTGGTTTTATAAAGCATAAACTTCGCTTCAGGAAATTTCCCCCTCCTTCCCCATATAAACTGAAAATAGCAATTAGAGAAAAATACAAACATGACTAAGGCAAATTTAAAAGAAAAAAAAGTTTGGTTTGCTCTAATAAGGGAATGTTCATATTTCACATATCTACCACCCTAAAAGAAAGCTATATTCTACCTTAATTAAACTAGCACTGTGGAAGTAGATACCATACAAACTGCAAAAAGCAGACAGTTTGCAATGGGAATGCACTAAGTGCATAGCTGTTGTACCATGAGCAGCTTATAGATTTAGTCTTGAATGTCCAAGAAAGAGGGGAGTATTTTTTCTCTCTGAAACCCAGATTACATTTGCATGCATGTACCGTTTTCTGAGACAATATCTGTGAAGGAACCTGATCTAGCATACGAAGCTTAATATATATGTAGCAATCACATTACAGGTGAGGTCCCAGTTGCACAAGGGAACATTACACTTGATAAAAATATGTCAAAATAGTTTCTGAGAAAAAGTTGAACAAACCAGAATATTTACTTATTGAAAGCAGCATTAATACATCTTTCAAACTAGCTAGAAACCAACAAATAACAAATTAATTCATTTTTAAGTGTAATAAAAAAATCTTAATGAACATCACATCTCTAGAGTACTTGTAGGATAAACAAGTTATACAGCTCTATAACTAAAGCCAGTGTCGATCAAGGTCACACAAAATCCCCATGTGAACAGAGTTGCCATATTTAATAAATAAATCCAGGTATTATCAACAGCATTAACTTGATGATAGGTGAATATTAACAACATAGTCCACGTTCTGTAGAAAAAAGTCAATTAAGAATAAAGAACTGCCTTGCACAAGTCTGTACTGTAACTCCTCAATAAGCTAGATTAATAGCTTTACATATTTTGCAACAGGAATTTATTAACTATCAATCACAAACACTAGGTTTTCAGTCACACACTGCATATCAAAAGTAACTTTCTGACAACAGCTTTTCTGAGATGTTCTTGAAATTGAAGGGGTCACTCATCCTATCCTATATTTTGGATATATATATAGGAAGCTATATTTTTCTCCCAAATTTCAGCACCCCTTTTGAAATTACATTTTGGTGCCTGTATGGTGAACCAGAGTCTCTACTCTCTTAAACAGCATAGTAACATTACTCTGACAGCAAAAACCAAATTGAACGAATAAAGAAGCAAGATACTATTGAAAAGAAAAGGGAGCTCAAAGCTGATCTCAAACCACAGTGTTTTGACATCAAAATAGGATCCAGCAGCAAAAATTAAAACAATTGCTATAACAATTCATACATGAAAACAAAAGCTAAAAGGGAACAATACAAAAGTAACAAATGAAGAGTCTAAATTTAGACTATTTTATTTAGATGTAAAGATCAAACACTAACCACAATGCACAAGACATTCAGAAAAAAAGAGCAAGAAAATTCTTGGTCTTAGTAGCTACCACAAATCCTTTTCCTGATCTAGCAGTTATTTATACAGTAGCATTTAAGTATACTTAATAATTATTTAGCTATTTAAAACCATTTACTAGCTAAAAGTAATAATTAGCACTTTAATAACTATTCAAGTATTTATTGGGGGAGAGGGGCTGGGAGTATTACTTTGCTTTTCATTAAAGTATATTATAGCATTTAGCAAAAGAAGTTAAGATAGATATTCACTCCAGAGGAGCCTGTACGTGGAGAACAAGTCTGGGATCTAACATACAGAATGAATTCCAGATTTGTGTTTCACACCCCAAACACATGCCACAACTTTTGGGCCTAGCATAATCACCAGCATTATACTCCTAACTCAGTTTTGTGAATATGCTCAGATTTAAGTCGTCAGTTTAGAATGACCAAAACTGTCTCAAAGACTTGAAAAGTATGTCAAATCTCAGTAGAAAATGATAAGAAGGTAATTCAGTCACCCAAACCTGATTTCCCACCTTGACCTCCTCACTCTTCCTGATGTGTTGAGTAATATTGCCAAAAACATTTAAAAAACCAGATGTTTTTAAAATTAGATGTCAGATCATATGATTTAGGCTGGCTTAAGCTTGTAAACATCAGAAATTAATCTTAAGGACTTCTGTATTAATTTTTGCTAGAATGTCTGATAAATAATTTCAACTTACTTCCAAAGTACATCTTTAAATAATGTTAGAAAATTAACTAGTGAGAGAGATGAAATATTCCAGAGAGCAAGGGAAGGCAGGTTGTTTTGTTGGGGGAGTGGGGGGGGGGATGTGGGGTGTTGTTTGTTTTGTTTTATTTTCCTTGGGGGGTTGGGGGTGTTAAACAGATCAAAAAAGGTAGGTATTACTATGAGCCTTCTATAGGCCAAATGATCTGACTGACCTCATACACTCAAGCTGGAAACAACTGGATTTACCAAACATATTCTAGTTTAGGAAGTTTCTACTTAACACACTACGGTTTACATCAAATTGTAAGATCACTTTAGACACATTTAAAGGTTGCCTAGTCCATTACCAGTAGTTGAAATAGGACATTAGGAATACTTAATGAGGTTTTAGAAGATTCAAAGCTTTGTGTGTCAAGCAAAAGATTACACTATTATAGGGTATACTGTCTAAGCTTGTGAGTTACACCGATAAGACTCTGAGTGCTCATCATATTAAACACTAAACTCTCGTAGTCTCAAGCTATAATGAGACTGCAAGTAAAGGTAAATGGAGCATACCTTCATTTAGATTATATGCTTTAATATACCCTGTAATAAGCCAATTATTCAAGGCTGTTCAGAAGAGTGCCCATTTTAACTATTGATTTTGGACAGGTCTAATAGAGAAAAAAACCTAATAAAAAGCACTGAGAAAAACATACAAAATGAGTCAATGATCATTTATTTAATTTTATGACCTTATGGAATGTCTATTAAAGTTCTGCTTCTCTTGAAGAAAGCCTTGAAAGAGAAGAAAACTAACAAAGCAAAAAAGAAAGCAAGTACCATCTAGAAACTGTAGCCACAAGTTCATTTATCAGAAAATCATTAAACTACAAACTATAACAGGTAAAACTTCTGTATTCACAATATACTCATGAAGGCGTCTGCAGTATGAGGAAATTGCATCACATAGCCCTAGACACCAGATTATTCAGGTACCAAATTGTTTTCTTTTCTTTGGGATACAGGGACTCTCACATACAAAGCTCAGTAAATGAGAGCTATAGCTTCTTATTGTTAAACTTTCTTTAATACCAGAAAACAATATTTTTCAATAGCAATCTATAGGGGAAACATACCATTCTAACTCCCCTGATTGATTGATATTAATACCTTTATCATGTATATCTGAATGTAACACAGAGAGATGGTTTTAGGTTGATATGGTTAATTACAGAAAATGCTAACGTCTCTTCTTTACATTTCCAGATTTAAACAAACAAAAAAAAAAAATTAAAAAAGGGAAAAGTAACATACAGTGTTCTCAGTGCTGCTCCTGACAGTAGTGCACCTTTCTAACTTTTTGAAAGATGCAAGCAGCTTAGATCTTCTTTCTCTCCAATGAAATCAATGTGAAAAATTGGTTATATACTAAAAGCAGTAAAACTTGCTCGATTACTTCAAGTCTGATATACTGTAGTACCAGAACTAAGATATTGAAACAAAAAGCATACATTTCATTCTCAAAGGAAGCTTAGCCCAGCATTGCTCTCATACATCCACAGGCTGATTTTGTGCAAATAGTCCTTGCTTCCTCCTGTCTCTTTCCAGAAATGTACATTAAAATACTTTATAATCTAAATGAAATAATATCTTCATGTGATTTTTCTAACCACTGCTTATCTTCACTTGTATTCAGAAATACAAAACCACATGGTAAAAATGTTTCCAAGAAATGTCATTGTTTTCTATGCTTGCATTTGTACTGTACTTTCCCTTTGCAACAGTTTCCCCGTATTTTAGAGCATGTTTTTCATGATTGCTCATAACATCACAGGTATGAGCAATAGCTGGAGCCAAGAGCAAATTTTCTGGGAAAACTGAAAGTAAATTAAATAACTAGTAAAACTAAAATGCCATAGATACCTTAATAAAACACTATCTAACTACAGCCTTTCAAAATAACAAATAAATTTACTTATCTTATTCAAAACAGTTAGAGCACCATAAACCCCACAAAAAAGGTACATGCTATTTATTTGTACTCAGTGGCATGAGATGTCCAGTAAAATAAAATGTAATGAGGGTTGTAGTTCCCAACCCTGAAATTTGAAATAAATCCTGAAATCCTAATCTGAAATAAACCCATTTGTTTAGTTAATACACAAACATGATTATGAAGAAAAAAAAAAAAGAGACAAAAAAGTTCCAAATTCTGTAAGCCAATAAACAGGATGCACACTAAACGTGCGTAAATCACCTTAACTTTTTCCTCAGAACCGGAGAGTATAACTGGAGACTATATCGGAATCCGCAGCATAATTTTCCAAGAACACATCAGTGTTCTGATCTGAGAACAGTATTTCACAATTTGCACATTAAAAGCTTTTAATCATTACCATAAAAAAAAAAAAAAAAAACAAAGAAAAGAGTGAAGAAAATATAGTAATTTAGGTACATGATATCTAACCCACAAAAGAACCTTTTCCATTAATTCACAGCCTAAGTACTTAAAAATATTTAAATATACTCAAAGATTTAATATTCAGTGTACTATTCTACATAAATAGCTAACAAAATGCTACGATTGTCTTCAAATAAAAATATTCTGTTAAAAACTTTCCCTTATATGAAAGACAAATATAAAAAACTGACAAAAACAGGAATCAACTAGGAAACTAGCTTCTGGGTTACAAGATGCCACCTGCTAATTTTACTGAAAATACAAACTTGTAGGAAATAACATTGACCTCACTTTTCAAAAAAAAGTGCAAAAAGTCTTTTAGTTGAAAGCATGCCTATGTATCTTCCAATTACAGATCCACGTTTCTTCACCATTACTACAGAAGTTCAACAGATGTTACTTTCAAAGGTTGTATTTCTTAGAGTTTCCTCTCCTCTTTCACAAAATCTGTAACAGATATTCAGTAATACAGATCATTTACTGTACTATGACACACTCTTGTGGTACATTAAGGAATGAAGTGATCAGCCAATCGTAAACAGAGAGAGATTCAAACCGAGAAAGCATCCATTGCAAACAAGCTTTGAGACACAGCATTTCAGAATATTATATTAAAAAGCAAGTGGGAAAGAACTGTAGCATTTATTTCCACTAAAACGCTGTTGTATCTCACGTACTATGTGACAGAGACTAAACGATGTGATGATGGATTTGCAAGTGAATTCTCATCTGCATTGGCCAGAGAACACATAAATATCACATCATACTATAAAACTGAGTGTAACTTCACTGCAAATTCTAATCATCTCTTACGTTGAAAAAGGATAGGTATTTCTGCATTAAAAATAGATAACAGGAAATCTAATGTACCTACCAAAACTAGCATATCAGACAAATACTGTGAATATAGTTTTAGGCTAAATATTAAAAGACTTTCTAATTAGCATGCATTTAAAACTCTGTCTAGAAAACTTCTCATTCCTTCAGCAACTCAGGCAACTCGGGCAAACAAAATTCATACCATTAAAGCTTCTTGAACTCCTGCTCTTCAAAGTCTGTGCTACAGTTTTGTGAGACTGAAGATGACGTAGATTCTATTATAGAGATTCTGAATAATCAGTCTAGTATGCAGATTCATTTATTTTACACATCTTTTACAAAGAAAAATATAATTTATCATACAACAACAATAATAGTATTTCTTTATTATCTGGTCACACATCTTTGTATTAGCCTCAAATCTTTAAATGCTGGAGAAAGGTAAAAAAGGAAAAATAAGTCTGCTTTGCATCAGTTTTAGTCCTTTCAGTACTGACTACATTAACATCTCTAAATGCTATAGAACAGGATTTTATCTCTATCTTCCCTTTAGGTTTACATATGCATAACAGTTGACTACCTAGTCACTAGACCTCACTGACTTTTGAGGAATTAATCTAATCTTATATGCATCAAAATTATTTATTATTTCTACTTGTAAATACTAACAAAGCATTCATTCTAATTGACCTGAATATACAACTATCGGAAGCATCGTTATCAGTAAATGTGGTTCCTGCAGCAGAATTATACTTTGATTAAACCTATATGACTTCCCCACACACACTGAAGACTGAATACAAATATTTCCCTGAGTAACAGAAAAATCCAACTGGTGATCAAAGAATAAGCCTTATATTCAGAGACTGCAGTCTCATGAGTACCAAGAGCTATATAGACAGTCCAGAACAAACACAGTTAGTGGTACAAATGAACCATTTTTTGTTACTATTTTTAAGGAAGTTAAGTGCATTATGATTTCCATTTCATCCTAAAGGTAGGCACAAGTTCTCGCAAAGTAAATCACAGTACTTTCTTGACAAATCAGAGGCATGATAGCCCCTTGACACAAGAAACCCTTTGTCCTTAATTTCTCTTACTCTTTTCATACTGACTTATTTTTGCCGTTGTTGTTTCAGGAAGGCTTTTATTTAGTCCCAAATACGCTTCATACTTTGAGTTTTGGTCCATACTTCCAGGTTCTCTCAGCAACAGTAATGTGAAGATCAGAACTGTCTGCTTCCAGTGAATACAGTTACTTTGTTCTCAAAAAACTATTTCCATTCAAGTGGTTCAGATTCTTTATATTTATTATAAAGAATGCAACTGCACAGCACAGCTTAACTCACTATTTGTCCCCACTTGCTACTACCTCTTCCATTATTTTGCTGAATAAGGAAGACTTACAGGTGCATTCTGAGAGTCAACTGATAGCAGCGAATGGATTTTATCTTCCCCTTTTTCAAGTTTGACTGAGTCCGATCCTCCATTTATCACTACTGTTTCTCTTCTATAGAGCATTAAAAGAGCAGTTTAGTTCATACCACTAGGTTACTGCTGACAATAAACTTTCTTCCTTGGATTTTTGTAGTTAGGATGATCTAACCCGGATTGTTTATATCTACCCAGGTTTGTTTCTTTTCACAGCAGCATTACAGATCTGTTGAACTCCACATGCCAAGATTTCTCCTGCAATGTGCAACTGAGCCTTGAATCCCAGTTTCTCTTCATGCATTCCAGTTACACCTACCCTCCATTTTGTCAGCTTTGATAGCAGCTTTCATTCAAACAATCTTGCTGAACACTTAGTTGTTTTTTCCATCTTCCTGCTGTTTCAAATAGATGACCCAATACTTTGAGATCTTACACCGAAATGCTAGCAACAAAAAACAACATTCTGCTCCACATATATCAAGCCAAATTTTAAGTGCCACAAGGCATTATACCACACAATCAAGGAACTGCAAAGATAAGCAGTCACCCTAAGTAGTCTCTTTCTAGCTTGTTACCCTTGCAGCTATACATATGCTTTTACAATTTTAGAAACAGGCATTTCTATATCAAAGGACAAGTCAGATTGCACAGCAGGAAACATTTAGTCTTTACAACTGTTAAGCTGAATAATAGAGCAGATAAGGTTTCTAAGTTTCATTACTCAGGTGCTGTTAGAGGTGAGTAAGGTTGTAGAACCATCTTGTGAGTTAAAAAGAAAAGTAGAGACCCACTAACTTGTAAAAATAGGAAGAGTAGGGAAGCAAAACCATAAAACAGAATAAAAGCTACAGAATATGTTGTCCAGTGTCTTCATTCTCTTAATTTAAATAAAACTGAAAACAGCAAACCGATCCAGAAGAAGAATGTATCTGAAAACACTATTTCAGTGTAAATATTTAACTGTTGTGCCAGACAATAACAATAATTAATAATTAA
>NW_009187739.1:0-210 GCF_000690835.1 Fulmarus glacialis
TGCTCGGAGGGATGCTGGGCGAAGTAGGAGATACCGGTGTTGCTCGACAAATCAGAAGCGTCTAACAACGTCTGCAGATACCCTCCGGGGATCAGGGGTACATTGGTGGTGATATTAGCAGATGGCAGAGGCTTGTCTGAAGAGGAGGGGGATGGGAGGAAAGGAGAATTTTTAGCAACCTTATCCTCGTGGCACTCCGGGAGGTGGGAG
>NW_009187739.1:235-7868 GCF_000690835.1 Fulmarus glacialis
GCGCTGCAGAGTCCTGGTTTTCCAGCGCCGGGGAGCCCTCCGCTGTACTGGTAGCAGCTTTGATCTTCTTGCACTTCAACCTGGCTTCACTTTTGAATTTGATTCTGCGGAGCACTTTCCTCTCCGTCCCCTTGTGCTCCCGTTCCTGCGATTTGCATTTCACGGCGGCGATGCCCGTGATGTCATTTACGTGTAATCCGTTGGCACAGCTGGGGGTGGCGATGGCTAATGCCGGCAGCCCTTTCAGGCCCACGTCCTCTTTACTGCTGCAAGGCTGCTTGTGATCAGAGGAGCAAGAGCCCAGCTTGTTCACTGATTGCTCGATGGCTTTAATTCTTTGAATCCGGTGCCTGTTTGCTAGCTTGCATTTTCGCTTCCGTGGGTGAGGGAGGAACGAAGCATCTGAGCCGTTAAGATAGAAATTCTGCTTGTGGTAGAGAGACGATCTGAGCAAATCCAGCCGGCTCTGCTGCCTCTCTTGCCAGAAGCCCTTCAGTGGGGCCAGCTTCTCGTATTTGCTGAGCAGCTCCTCGTTTAGGGTAACAGTTGTCTCGTTGGCATCCACTTTGCTGAGCTTCACCAGCATATGCTTCTCCCCTTTAAACCTGTTAATGATGATGTACTTGATGATAACGGGGGGCTCCTTGCGAGAGACTTTTCGCCGTTTCTTGGGGCACCACTCGTCATCGTCCTCTTCCTTGGGCCCGTCCGGGAGCCACTCCTTCTTGTCCAGGATCTTCTCGTTCTCGATGGAGTCCACATCGTACAGATAGTCGTCGCTGTATCGCACTTTCCTCTTCGCCCGCAACCCGTAGTTCTGCTGAATGAAGGAGCTGGAGTGGTCCCGGGACAGGTACCGGCTGCAGTCCTTGATATCCCGCAGCACGTCGTAGGAGGACTCTGTGCAAGTGCTGTCGTCGCTGAACTCCCCGGAGTCCTCCGTGGAATTCACCGAGTCCAAGAAGTGGCTCCTCTTGGAGCCCACGTACTGCACCATCTCCGTGCTGTTGCAAGATTTATTTAAGGCAGCTTTCTCCTCCTCCTCGCCGTCCTCTTCCTCGCCATCCTCTTCCTCCTCCCCCCAGATGATGCCTTCCTCAGATTTGAATTGAGAAGGGTCAGCGGCACCGCCGGGCCCCCGTTTCAGGGTGCTCCTGCTGTCCCTTTTGGTGCAGTTGCCGAACACGCTGGGGAAGAAGTTGAACTGGGCGTCCTCTTGTAGGGTGGTGGTCTTCTCCCGCACGTTGTCCTGGAAAGATTCGTATCTAATCTTTAGGGAGCAGACATCGCTTCCCAAGGTGGAATCGTCGTCATCAAACATGTAATTATCCACGTCTTCCTCGGAAAACAGATTTACAGAAAGCTCATTTTTGGAGCAGAGGTCAAGCAGCTCAATTTTACTTTCACTAATGAAAGATTCAAAATAGCCCCATTCCTGGTTGGGATTTGTTAGTAAAGGTTCCTCACCATTGCATTTGTCTAATAGTAATCCCTCGTAATAATTTTTCTGAGTGGGGTCCTCTGAATCACTGTCAGATTTTTCTGCATCTCTTTTGTCCGCTGCCCTCGATTTATGCATAGGGAAGCTTAAAAGCTGGTCTGAAAGCAGTTGATCCCCATATCTCATGGTTTCTCCTGTGCTCATGCAGTGAATCCCTATATCAGAGACCGAACAGGTGTCATAATCCCTATTTATATCCCCCACTTTCAAGCTTATTCCCGGCTCTGCATCAATGCCGTCCTTTGATTCAATAAAGCAGCCCAGACAGGTCCGGCTCGGCTGCATCAAGCAGTCGCCCGTCAGCGCCGACATGCCTCCGGGCTCCATCATGGTGAAAGGAGCCTTCTCGCAGTCACCCGGCAGCGACCAGGAGCTCATGCCCTTCGTCACGCAGGACGTGAGGGAGATGGCGTGGGCGGAGGAGTCATCCGAGGCGTGCTCAGGTACATCCGTGAGCCTCAGCGGGGACGGGGGGCTCAGCAAGCAGGGCTTCTTTGAAGTCAGGGGAGGCAGCGCCCGGTGGCACGCGTGGTTTTCCTTCTGAGCTGCCGTCAAGGCTGAGAACGTGACCGCGGCCTCGGCGGCGGTGCAAGGCCTCTCATCGCCGTCCAGGGCGTGCGATTCTGGGGGGGGAGGTAAGGAAAAGGGAAGGAGAAAAGGAAGAAAAAGAGAGAGGGTTTACAACGCTTGCAGTTCTGCTCGGGCTCGCCGCCCCGCTCCCCTTCTCCCTAGGGTTTGGTGGCGACTTTTCCCAACCGTTCCTTTGGGAAGCGGCAGACGCCCTTCCCGCGAGAGCACGATCCTTCCCTTCTGGATCTAATTAACGCGGTGATGTGCAGGGAAGGGAGAGGTAAACACTCTCCCCCCTGCAGCCAGCTGGAAGAGGTACAAGAGCACGTTCAAAAAACCAAAACCATCCGTTCTTTCCTCCTCATATACATACCGTTACCTGGATACTGCCTTTCAAATCTGACAAGGTTATTAAAAAACAAAACAAGCCTAATAAAAATGTTCCCATTAACACTGAAAAAAATCATGGAAAAATAAGATTCTTAAAGAAACAAAGTATCCCCCCCGCGGTGTCTGCAGCTTAAACATACTTGAACTGCATTACTGCTCGAGAGTCAGGAAGTTGCGGCTCTTTTTAAAAACCCAGTAGTCTTTGTCACTGTCCACGCCAAGGGAAAGTAGAAGGTAACACAGAGTTTAAAGCAATTATTGTTAGAATTATTCTGGGTTTTGCCATTCTTCCCTAATCTCTAAAACTGCCTTTTTAATAATGCAAGGATTTTTTTTTTTTAACCTAAGGATTTTTTACTTTTACCTCGTCGCACTCTTTTATGGCAGAATAAAGTTATGAATATACTTTTATCTGACTTCTGGCTCAACGGACAATATGACCCTTGAAATTTAAATACGATGTCTTTTCATCCATGAACACGCTCTGATATCTCTGTATTAAAAAAAAAAATACCAATGTGTGCATTCACACCAGCTGGAAACCTCTGCTGACTCCGAGCTGAGCCCGGTGCTTTTGTAGTGGCTCACATCTTACCTTTTTGGTGGCTCCACGGAAGGCTGGGGTGGGGCGAGAGCAGAAGCAGCGCAGGCTTTCCGAGGAGGGACAAGCGCTTTAAAACGCAACTGGAGCACCAGGCTGTCGCAAGAAATGGGGCATCCGAAGGGATTTGGCACCTACATGGTTGCTGCGACCCTCCGCGCCAAGTGCTTTTATTCAAAACTGATAGAAAAGCAAACCTCCTCCCGCACCTGCGCCAACCTACACCAGCTGGTCAGGGAAGGCTCATGTAGGCACACGTACCCCCGGCACCGTGAAATACCCGCCGTGCCGCCGCGCCGGTACTGCCGAGCAGAGCGAGGAGCGGGATGCGATGGAGGGCTGCCTGCCCGTGCCAAGCGTAAAACTGAGAGGAGGTCAAAATCCCCTGAATCTCACCCCAAAAGCTCCCAGCACTTTTGTGCTACTGGTGGCCTTAGGGACGGAGCCATTGGTAATGTCTGAAGCCATGTAGTGCTCTAAGGACTTGAAACAACTTTCTAAACACTAGACAAATCAAACCAGAAGTGCGATGCTACGCCTGTAAACATCTTCAACACGCGTGGCTTGGAAAAGACCAGACTGGCTGGCTTGAAATCTGTGCTGCTTCCCTTCCCTCAAAAAGGGTTAAAAAATGATAATTAAAAAAAAAGGCTGATTTTTGAGTCCCTCCCACCAGTTTTTAGATCAGAAATGCAGAGGTGGTATCTTTTTCCTTAAGCACCAAAACAAATTAACCAGTGCAGTTCCACTTCAGAAGTAAAATAAAATAAAAATCAGCTTGGAGCTGACAGGAAGCACGGAAAACTTGAGGATGAAAGAAGAATGTCTGTGAATGCTGTACGACTCAAAAAAGGGGGAGGCAGAAAGCTGAAACTCAATCTCAAATGCTGCATTCAATACACAGAGATGCTATTATGTAAAATAAACTCTCTCTGGGTGTTTCTTTAGGTTTATACTTGTATAAGTGAACTTCTGTGACATACAAATGCCAAAACTTGATTTTCTAGGGCTTCTATCATCCTAAGATCAGGCGCACGTTCAATTGATGCTCTAAAGTAAACAATACTCCAAAAGACTACGGTTAAAAAAGAAAACGCTAGAGAAGCAAAACCACCTTTCCCGGTTTAACTCAACAGCCGTGCAGAAGCACACGGGCAACCTGAGCGGAAAAATACTGAACCATCCTGCTGTCAATCAGCTCCGGAGGGAGCCCAGTCCCTAACTGGGCACCGCAGCCACCCAAGGGCTGCTCTGGATTCACTGCAGCCAGCACCCACTTATAGTCAGGGTGAGAGGAGGCAAAAAGCATCAGCCCCATCCCCAGTGCCATCAACGGGGAGGTGGTGGCATCAGAGCTCCTTTCTGGCTCGCTGCTCTGGAGTCGGCAGCAATTCCTACACAACGATGTTTAATTAAAGCGCTTTTTAAGCCCTGTTTAATTGAATTTCATGGAAGAGGTATCAGGTTCTAGAAATCGCCCATCTTTACTGAGCAGGTAAGCACTGACTTTACTGCCTTTTAGATTAGGCAAGGGGACCATGGCTAGAAAATCTCCTTGCAGCTCCAGCAGCTGGCATCAGCTGCGGCTTTACCGCGTTTACTCATGGAGGAGATGGGCTGACAAAGACAGATACCTCCAAAATTACATCGCAGGGGCGAGCGCAAGCGTACGCTTCACCTGCCACCAGCACATGTTGCGGGGTCCTCGCGGGCACCCGCGTGTCTGGAGTCACTCCAGGTTTTCGGTAATGAACAAGAACAACATCTGACTCTACGCGGTCTCACCGGAGCAAACCTCGTTTGGAGAAGACAGAAAGATGTGAACATGCAAGACATCAGAGGACCAAGTCCTCGATATCTAACAGGGTCAAATTTATATAAATATATATATTGGGATTTATAGGCCAATACAAAATGTAAAAAGCCATGAAATTAAACATAAAAATGTGGTAAAGAATGAAAATGTCAAGCTCTGCCTCAACGCTGGACTGCCGCTGCATTTACTGCGGCTAGCAACTGAAGTCCAAATGACTTGAGAAAATGCTCAGAGGAATATTTATTTCAATCAGGTTTTCAGGCAGCAGAGCACTGTTACTCCTCATCAGTTATTGCTTTTGAAAGCAAGTAGGGAATCGATTAAATAGATGTAGACAAAGTTAGGTATTTTGGGCAGGCTGTGGCAGGGGCTGATCCTTCCCCACCGATGTCGATGGAAGCTGGAATGACTTAGTGGCTCCCAGGAGCACGACCGCGGCCAGCAGCACCTCCGCGTGCGCAGAAGCGGTGTTACGGGCCAGGGGACCCCACGTGCAGGCTGACAGGCCACGCAGAAAAGGCAATAACGAGCTCACAGGTCCGACCTTCCCTTTCCATGGGTGCTAATCCAGGTTTGCTTCTTCTACCCAAACTCTAATTTTTCCCCAGTTTGTAGGGACTAAGCATCCTTCAGTCAAATTTTGCTGAGATTGGCTAGTGTGTTCACAAGTAATTGTGAAGAGAGGGAAAAATTCCCAACAGAGAGAGGGGCTGCATAGTCTTGTATGACTTTTTTCCCTAAGAAACCAGACTAAAATCCATAATTCAAACTGCATGTGCACATAAACATTTTCAACCATGCATATGTATGGGCAAAAGCAGTACTTGTTAAGACCTAAAAAGGTGTAGATTCATAAGCTAGAGTGACATCTGTGCAGAAAATACCCATTTACCCTACCGCTCCACATTGCAGAGATACCTGCAAACCACTAAAATTAAATACACGAAAGGAATTAGGAAAATAAGTTGGCTTGCAAGTTGTCGCTGCTCCCTCATGTACTGTAATTAAGTTCCTTACCATTTTCTTTCACCCCATTAATCAGGATAGTTTCTTGGTCTTCTGAGGCACAATCCTGCTCTTGTTGGTCATCCATCAATTTAACCTCTTTCTGTTCACTCCATGCCCCACTGCATCTGGCCAACCTGCACATTTCCAGAAACATAACCACAGTCAGTACAATTCCCAGAATCAGCTCAAGGAACCGTGAATAAAAAATAACAACAATAAAAAACCCCCGCACCACCTCACATGCTGCCCTTACCCTGCTTAAGAAGGCAAAACCTATTTATTTAGGCTATCGTATTTTCACTTTTCCACTCCAAAAGCCAAGTCCGATGTATTTCGGCAAGGTTAAAATGTTATATATCACCATTTCCTTCCCCAAGGTCCTTCTTCAGAAGGTGGAGCGGTGCTCTGCACCTCTGCAGCACCCTTCGCATCGCCCGAAACTGCTTTGCAAAAGCAGGTAACCGTTATTATCTCCAGATGGGTGAGCCGAGACGCAAAGAGGAGAGGACTCGCCCCAGTTCAGACAACAGCAACTCTGCGCTGGAGTTGGAGGAGAAACACAGATATCCCGAGCGACAACTGCTCGCCCTGGCTACCAGTTACTGCTCTCGTCTTCCAAGCGCTGGCAGGTATGAAAAACTCCCCAAAAAAGCAGTTTTGGGGGAAAAAATATCTCTAGTCTCATTCTTCACTCAACACACTTCATCACGAGAGCTCCTTCCTTGGAAGCCTCGTTGCCCTGACACCTACCACCGCCCGCACCGTCCCCCTCGGGGGAAGCTTCATCTCGGCTGTATGACCACCAGTCGAGGCTGACTGGACTTGATGGTACTTCTCCACAGCAACAAAACCAAGGTCAGAATCAAGCCCAGATTCTCTCCCTTCCTCCACGGAAGATCCCCCCACGTTCAAACGACCGCCTGCCTAAGGAGAGGGAGACCGTGCAACGGAGAGGTGCGGCTGAGTTCCCGGGCACGGTGGCACAGGATAACCCTCGCGGTGCTCCCGACGGACAGAATTTCACCTCTTTGACTGTAAATTCAAGTCAGAATCTATTTTTACTCAACTTTTTCTCTCTCACAGAACAGGTACTAGATTAAAGCGTGGTCTTTTTGTGGTTTTTTGTTTGGTTTGGGGTTTTTTTTTTTAAATCAACATTTGTCCATGTCTGATCTTCCCACAGTATTCACTGCCCTCGGTTCAGCCTCCGAACTTAATTCATATTCAGATTTGCAGTGGAGTCCTCTTAATTAACGTGAAATCTTTACAACCGTCTTAGTAAGTGAAACCTTCACTGAACTTAAAGATGTTGTGACACCAAGAGTAAGATAAGAATAACAAGCATCAGCAACTCAGTGCCTTTGCATATTTAGAGGAATATTTAACTAACCCTGAGAGTTCTACTTTGACGCAAATCCGTATTTCAAAGCTCTCAGAACATGAGGCGGGTTGCTGCAGTAAGACCCCGCTCTCCCACCGGCACCCGAACCCTCCCCACCACCCCGGGCTCCCACGGCGGTGGAGAAAAGCCCCAGCCGAAGCATCGCTGACGTCTCGTAACAGGAGCGACTCGAACTGCCAAAGCACAGATCAGGCGTCTCTGGGAGGTATTTCCACGCAGCTTGAAGATTAACTTCTAAGTGTGAAAGCTGCTCTGCGTTTTCCAGTAACGGTCTACAACTTCATGCCTCCTTGATAATATCTCCCGCCCATTAAATGTATCTTAATTAATATAAATATCAATAAA
>NW_009187740.1:0-2567 GCF_000690835.1 Fulmarus glacialis
ATGATGCACCCGCAGGCCCACGGGGACACGACTGCACCCACGGCCCCACGGGCAGCAGGGAGGGAGGGAGGCTGCCTGGCTGCAGCAGCCTGAGCACGGGGCAGGGAGAGCTGGCTCCAGGACTGCTCAAAGCCATCCCAGACACTGTCATTTGAAGGACCTTTTCCTCTCTGGCAGACTGAAGCACTGGGGCAGGTGGGTTTTTTCCTTTTTGTCCCATCCCCCATAAAATCTAAAACTCCCTGATCTTCTAAGAGCTCAGTATAAAGGGCTAAATCTTCAGCCATACATAGGAGTAACATTTTTCTTTGAAACTAAGCAATTAAAAGCACATTGAGATTAGCCATTTCCTCACGGAAAAAAAAAAGGAAAATGGGCCAGGGTGTCACGGGGAGATAAGCTCAACGTGCCAGGCTGCCAAGCGCCGGCTCATCTAGAGAGCCGAACCTGCACAGGGAAAAGCCACGCGTACCTGGGCTGCCTTTTAACAGCCAACTTTTATCTTTATCTTTCCTTCCACCTTGTTAGTGATCTCCTGAGCTGTTGTGCTGGCACATAACCAAGGTGACTCGGCTCCAGCATCATCCTTGAGGCACTGTCAGCTGCTGGGGACAAAGCATGTTGGCGGTTGGCAACAGCCGCAGGCTCGGGGCAGACGAGCAGCGAGCCACGGGAGAGGGGGGGAGGATGCACCCTGGGGTGCTGGTCTGCAAATCAAATTAATATCTTTCATTTCCCATTTTATTTCTATTTTTGGTCTTTAATCCAAAGTCTGTTCTGAAGATACATGCTAGATGGAGGATTAGCAGCTGATCTGAGGAAATTAAGAAGCAACTCCAAATAGGAGCAGCTGTAAATATGCAGGGGACACCCCTGGGTCCCCTCGCTGCCACCCTGGGGTGCTGGTCTGCAAATCAAATTAATATCTTTCATTTCCCATTTTATTTCTATTTTTGGTCTTTAATCCAAAGTCTGTTCTGAAGATACATGCTAGATGGAGGATTAGCAGCTGATCTGAGGAAATTAAGAAGCAACTCCAAATAGGAGCAGCTGTAAATATGCAGGGGACACCCCTGGGTCCCCTCGCTGCCTCAGGTGCTCTCTGCAGTGCATGCCCTCTACAAAGAGCTGGTGCCCAAGCTCAGAGCTGCAAACATTCACGTTAGTTCCACGGAGGAAATCCAGGTGAAAATAGGGCTACAACACTGCTAGAGCTACAACACTGCAAACCCAGCCTTCCTGTATTAATTATTTCAGTGAATTAAATACATTTGGCCTATGGCTTTCCCACCAGGGACAAGGGAAAGTGGCTCTTCTTTGCACTGCCAGAGCCTGTGGCTTCCCAGATGCAGAGTCTGCTCTGGCCTAAGCTCAAGTCTGTGTATGGGCGTTCGAAACCCTGTGACCTGCTGTGATACAGCAGCTGGGACTTTTCTACAGGGGGAGGACAACCTCCTTGATACTTTTCTGGATGATGTTCCTGAGCCCTGCAGTGAAGCAGGGTCTGGCGGCAGGGACGGCTGACACGCACGCACAGGTCATGGGCACAGGGTGCCCGGGCTCCGTAGCCCCACGCGGGTAGAGGGGGGTGAATACAAAGAGATAAAAGCCTTCAGAGTCTGCTGCACAGGTGTATCGACTGGGAATAGGTTGCCCTGGGGCAAAGCTTTCCCAGAAGAGGTGGATCTGGCCCGTAAGAGAAGGACGAAAAAGGGTTATGTTAACAGAGAGGGGTGTAAGAATAGATCAGATAACGCATGCCAGCACCTACCGTATGCTGGGTAACAGACCTTCAGGCAGCAAACTGTGCTGAGCACCGTCAGGCTGGTGAGGCTGCACAGCCCAAACAAGACCCCGCAGAAGGCATAGAGTGTGCAGACCGCCTGGTTGAACAGCCACCTGCAAGGGAAAGCCTGCGGGTAAACCCAGCCCTTCCCCTCCGCCCGGGGCGGCTGGCTGACAGCCCCTGCCACGCGGCTGGACGGGAATTGTCTCTGTGGTCCCTGCTCTGGAGGAAGGCTGGGTATTTCCCAGCCGCTCTCCTGGTGGTGGGGCCTCAGCTCCTGGTCCCACACCAGAAGCAAAGCTGACCATGCGTGGGGCGGCTGCAACGGGCTGCACGGATACCAGCACCTGATTGCCCAAGAAAACATGGGCATGATCTTGCCCCTAATTTGTTCCCTGAGGGTCCCAGTGACAGGCGCAGATGGAGCCACGGGTGCAGGAGCTGCCCTGATCCATGCCAGCACACACCACTGCAGTGCCCATGCCATGTGGGTGCCAGCTCGGAAACCCACCACCAAACCCCTTTTACAGCAAGTCTGCGTGATAAACCGGAGGGACAGGGAACAGCAAGCCACCCTGCTGTGGGATGGATGTCTGTGAGGTTACACAGTGCCCCAGTGCCACCAGACTGACTCCCTGGGTACCTGCAGACCCCTGTCAGGGATCTCCCTGTTTCAAGGCAAGGTTTGCAAACTGCACCCGGGGCCATTGACCAGTGCAGAGCTGCTTCCACAAGGTACCTGTGGGCAAAGAAGGAGGAGGTGGCCAAGGGGCAGAGCGTA
>NW_009187740.1:2598-12621 GCF_000690835.1 Fulmarus glacialis
ACTGATGGCCAGGTTGACGATGAAGAACTCGGCAGGCTTCAGCATGGACCTCTTCTGATAGGCCACCAGCAGGAGCAGTGAGTTCCCAGAGAGGGACACGATGCCTGTGGAGAACGCAGAGGAATGGTGCTGCATGTAACAGAGCCAGGAAAGGAGCCAAGATCATCTTGAGATGTTTGGAAGCAAACACCAGAGATGTCTACAGAGGGTGGAAAGGGCTCCAGGCTTCCATCTCCAGAGCGGGTTGAGCAGGGGAGCCCACGGGACCTGCAGAGCTCTGAGAGCACATCTGGAGCTGCTTTACATCGAATTTGATCCCTTCCCCTTCCTGAGATCCTACAGAGGCGTTTGGTAGGAGGGCAGTGATGGGATGAGACTGCAATGGGCTCCGGGTGCAGGATCTGGCCAGAGTCACTTCTTCCAGCTGGAAGGAGCAAGGGGGGCATTTCCTTCCAGCTAGATAAATAACGGGAGCTTTGTGCGATTGCTCTTCTGATGTGAGGCCAAGGAGCTGGGCCCCTTCGCCTTTTTAATTTCTTCCTGGCAATGTCACTCCTGTGAGTCTGTGTTGTCCAATATCATGGTAACAAAATAAACAAGAAGAAAGGCACTATGGAGATCAAGGAAAATCCAGACTAAACAAAAGAAGGCTCTTTGTTTGCTATTAGTGTATTTAAAACAACAGTGGTGATTAAAATTTTATAGCAAGGGCTTACTCTCTTTTTTTAATTATGTAATTGTGCTTTCATTGAAAAGAGGTTTCAGTGTCCTCAGAAGGGGAATCTTTGCTGCTCTTGGGGCAGGTTGGGTAGGACGAGAGTTCCTCCCTAATGGATTAGACTGTAAATTAAATATCATGGTAAGAACCAGCTTCCAAAGCTGCTGAACAGCCAACACTAAAGTTCCTCTCGGGAGCAGGATTCCCACACAAGATCTGGCCAAATCCAGGGCTTTGGAGGCCTGGAAGTCGCTGGAGGGTAGAGTAGTGAGGTGTTTGTCCTTGTTCCCAGCCTCACGAGGCGCTTTTCCCACAGAGCTAGACTCACATCTGTACTAAGCACATTTGATTAGCTTTACTACCTCCTAGGAGCTGTAGGTGCCTATAGGACTGCTGGCAGTCCCGGTGGCGTGAGCATCCCTTGGGTTCCCCATGCTCACAGGCATGAAAAACTTCTAGCATTTGGGAGACAACATGCTCAGGACTTAGAAAATCGGAAGGCTTTTCTTTGCCCATCATTCATTTCTGGCCCACACCAATCAGGTCTAGGCCACCTCAGAGCACGTCCCAGTCCCTCAGTTTTGCTTGCTGGCTTTTCAGTGCCACTAACTCCAAATCACAGGACATTCACCAGCATCTTCTGCAGAAAGCAAGGGCCAGCTGGAGGTCCAAATCACCTTCAACAGTCATGAAGCTGGCAAAGCTAACAGAGAGTCCCTATCCGTCTCACATCGGGTGGCTGCAGCAGGAGTTACAGCCTGTTCCTCAAAGGTTGTTCTTCAAATATTTAAAAACATAACTGGTACCTGCAGTTCCCCTGAGAGGGGAATGCAGTCAGCAGGCTTTGGCCAGATCATCTATTTGAGTAACGTGGGGAGGGCTAACATGGGAAGGGCCAGTTTGATTATTCTGCTCATGACTGAACACTTCTGGAAGCATCAGTGACCGCAAAAGGCCTGAACGTCTCTGGCAGGCAGGAGGGCACCTGGGCTGCCCGCAGCAGAGACACAGGTATAACAGCCTGTCTTTCCTTACCAAAGACTAAATAGAGCGTGCCAAAAATCAGGTCTTCTCTCTCCGATAAGGTGGAGATGAACACCGAGGCATTGGATACATTTCCCATCTGCAAAGCAAGATACAAATACAAGTGAGAGTGAGTTTTGGCTAATGAGCGCTCGGCTTCCTCGGTTCCCGAGGAGGACATCTCCACGACACACTCCTGGCACGGTGCTACAACCAAGCTGGCAGCGTGCAACCCCCCCGGCCCCGCCACTGCGGGAGGTGGCTTCATGAACGCTGCATGCAGCACTGACCTAACCAGCTGGGCAGGGGGCCGATAATGGGATCAGGCTGGTAATCTCACTTGATTACCATTTCTTCAATTACAGATTTTACTGATTAGCATTAGCCTTTGGGTTTAAATTTTCTTTGCAAGACTCAGCCATGTGCTCACTGCAGCAGGCGCTGCGTGTTTGGACATGGGGACCGGCTGCTCGGAGCTGGAGGCTTCGTGTTCTGCAAAGTCCCCCACCTCCTCCAGGCTTGTCCTGTCCTTCACGTGCCTCTGCCTGTCCTCGTGTTCACATCAGCAGAGAGACTTGGCCCAAACTGCCCTTGCGATGCAGCCAAGACCTGTTCATGTGCCATCCTGGCGGCATATTAATTGCCTCGACTGCGAGACGTGCATTGCGTGTGCCGAGAAGGGCCTGTGCAGACAAGGGGACTTGCAACAAGCTGTTCATCAAACCCTGGCCCAGGAGACCCCACGGCTGCAGACAGAAAGGAATTGTCACCCCAATCATCACTGCGCCTGGCTGGGACCTTCCTTCTTCAGCTGTAACTAAATCTGATCCGTGCTGCCAGCAGTGCAGGCCGTGAGGAACATGAGGGTGAACACATGTATTAACAAAAAAAAAAAATTGTAGTAAAAAGTCATTCCCTTTCTCAGGGTGCCTGACTCAATCATTGAGTTTTATTGGCCTAATTAGTTTCCCTGTTATTTCGTGCAGCTGAGCCAAAGGTTCCCAAGTGCTTAGGAAGTTAATAGGGGGTAGTAGAGCAGAACAGCAGATGCGTTTCAGTATATTCACTCCCTTCACTGACAACAAATAAATGGAAAAATATTTCGTTCAGGTGAAGAAAAAAAAAGAGAAGGGGTGAGAGAAAATAATGGTTTAATTATATGTTTCAATAGCTGTTAGCTTGCTCGCTGGGATGTTTAATGCATGCAGTATTCCTGCCTCCTTCCCCAAGGTCCCTACCTGCACGCTGCGGGAGAACTGAAAACAGTGCCCTGCCGGGGAGCAGGGGCTGGGGGGGGCGGCAGCTGGGGCCAGCCTGGGCATGATTTAACCCTCGCAAGTGGCAACAGGCTGCTTATTCCTGCCCTATAGCCTAGTCTTCGTAGGGCTATGCTGCGAGCTGGAACAGGGAACAGATTTGGCCTTACGGGGAGGAGGTGAATAAAAATAATATCCCCAGTGCAGATCCCTACCTGACCTCTAACTGCCATGAGGTGGCTTGGGAGCTATCGAATGGGCCAAGAGCCGTGGGAGACGGAGCCTTTCTTTCCATGAGTTTTGCTGACATGGACTTCACAAACAGAGCAACTACCCTTGTTAACAGTACCCAGGTGAAAATGCCCACCTCACATCCAAGGCTGCATTCAGACAGATGGAGCTAATCACTTGAAGTAATGAGTAAATTAGCTTTGAGTGTAAATTTATTTTAAGACACTAATTGGTGTTAAACTGCCAAGAGATCCCGCCAATAGTTTTTCATTCTCTGTGTTACTGGCCCATACAGCCAAATACTGATGGACCATGGTTCCTCTGGCCTACTTCATGACTTTCTTGGGTAAGGTGGGCACGCAATCTATGGGATGTTTACAGCTCACATAGTCCCACTTGCTACTTTTCAGTGAGCCTATCTCACGCATCTGATGTGAAGCAATCAATATGTTTATGGTCGGTGCCTACGTACCATGAGCGTGATGGAGTTGCCTCTGCAGGCCAGGCAGGATGCTGCTTAATTTAGTCAATGGGAACTGCAATGGTCATCCATGGTTCTCAATTCACTCTGTTGAACTTCTGGCCTCTCTGGCTGGTTCCTGCTCCCCTTATGAACAGAGACAATGCAAAGCAAGAGAACCGGTCTGTGCAAAACAGTCCCAGCAAGCGTGTGCTGCACAGAAAGAGGTGTCATGCACTGAAGAGAGAAGGAGCAACAGCAAGCCTGGTTTTGGCTCGCTCGCTCTAGTAGACATGGCCAAAGCCCTCCCACATCCCTGAGACATGTTTTGCCCAGGTTACTGGTTTGACAGCTTGATGCAAATGAGGTTTTAAATTAAGCTCCACTTATATCATCCTGCTAAACTGACAGAGGCTCTCAGGAAGCTGTGCAGCACACTTGCCTCCTCCCCCAACTCATTTATTGGCTTTTGGTGATGAGAAAGAGATACTGTACCGGTTTGAAATGCCCCATCCTCCTGCCTGGGTCTGGAAACTCTGGTCTGCGGCACTGTATGGACATCGTGAAGGCAAACACGCACAGCCAGGAGGTCTAACCACTTCTGTTTGGGTTTTCTAGTACAAAAGAGCTTCCTGCCACAATTTTTCACTCCAGAGAAATGACCACCACACCTGGGATTTTTCTAATCTTTTGTTGTGCAAAACAAAGCATTCATTTAACAACAGTGTGTGCTTTACCATGGAACTAAACTCCAGCTATTATCTGCCAGCTTGGAAGAGGCTGCTAGCCCTTGGGATTTGATATGCACGTACCTATGGGAAAAAGCACCAAGCAGTGTGATTGCCCAAGCAGGCTGACAGCCACACAGCCGGTTTGCTGCTTGAACATATCAAATGTCCCCTGTCTTGTTACCAGTACATACAAATACAGTACGGCAACTTCTCATACATCATGACTTGTATTTATGTACATGCAGTTTTGATGTTCAGCCTTAAAAATTCATTACCTTTTGATAATTGCCTGCCAAAATATGTAAGGAAAATATTAACGTTTGCATCTTAGAGGCTTCCTACTTTAAATAACAGTGTTGGTGTCAGAGCCGCAATTTGATTTGGAAGACTTCTCCTTGCCAGCCCAGCACACGCTTTGCAGGTGCACACTCCCCTGATCTGCTTTTCCTTATGCTTTCCTGGCTGGTGGACGTTGCTCTCTCAGTTCTGCTTTGGGGCTGGGGTAGTCTTGGACCACTCTAACACATCTGAGTGTCCTCATTTGCATGATACAGTTCATCAATTTGCTTTTCTTAGCAAACAAAATTCACAAGTTGCTTGCTTTATGCCCCTCCTGCCCTCTCCCTGTTCATCTTGCCTGGTCACAGTGCAGAGAACCAAGCCCTGACAGTGTGGCCCCACAGCAGCCGATGCTGCTCATGAGAAGGTTATGAGAAGTCACTGTAACCTCCATCTGCCCATTTGGGCTTTCTAGCTGCTCTGGGCAGAGTGCAAACTCCCTGGCCATCCCCGTAAATGTCTACACAACATAATTACCACGGCACGCAAGGTTGGAGTCTGAGCAGCAATGGGCTAAGATCCACCCTGAGCTCTGCTTAGAGGGAAAAAGGTTTAGGCAGGAAACCACCCCAGCTAATATTAACTTAGGAAGCTGCACGCCAGTCCTCAGCTGCGCTGGATACCCAGGGAAGCAATTCACTGCCTGATCTTTCTGCACTTGCACCATACTAAAAGCATCCCAGAGTAACTCGGTTTGCTCAGCTCCTCACCAGCTCGCGGGCTTTCACTTACAGGTTTATGTTGAAGGTGACTGTCCCCTCTCTGTGTCCTCAGCATGACTGATGGCACCTGCAGCTCCGGGAAGCTCCTCCCTGCCTGCCCGGCCGAGGCACTGGGACCTGCCGGTGTCCAGCCAGGGTTGCCTTTCCCTTTTGCTCCTGGGAGCTTGGGGAATCTAATCGACAGGAATCCTGAGCGGAGCCCATGAATCCCAGACAGAGGCACCAGCACAGAGGTGACGCCAGGCAGCTTTAAGCTGTCCCTCCTTGCCCCGGTGCTGGGCCCATCTTTCAGCAGGTATTAAAGCAATAGCAAAACTGTTGTTGCCTGTTCTGGGAGCTGGGTAGCCCCAGGCCCTGTGACTTGGGCGTGCTCCCTCTGCAAGGGCAGCCTGCAGAAACCAGCCCAACTGCTGCTCTCCTGCGAGGTTACACCTCAGTGCAAGCCAGGCTCCGGGCATCGAGTACACACTGCTTGACTGCAGAGAGACTACAAAATCATTTAGGAGGTGGGCACAGTGGCTCTGGCAGTGGGAGATGATTGTTTTCTCCCTTTACAAGATCAATCATTTCAATAAAAGGATGTTCCTGGATACCTGGTACTGACCCTGCGATGTGAGCCTCTTGCAAGCACTCCAAGTGCTTTTGCACCCAGGATTCAAGCCGAATCTCTCCCTTTATTGACTGTCCAGTGGAGACTTAAGGTCTCTCTTGAGATTTTCACTGACAATCCTGACTTGTTGGACACAAGTGCTAGAAATCCATAGCAGGAAAAAGGGAAACATTTCCCAACCTTTCTTCACCTGCTCTGTGCAAATCTTTTCCCTAGCCTCAAATCCTCACCATACTACGCAGTGACTCATAAAGAATAGCAAAATAAATGGGGCTTGCGTTCAGGTTTTGTTTAAAACCTTGTGAGTCATTTTATCGTAAGAAAAAGCAGCAATGGCAAATCTGGCTTTAGTGGAAGACTAAAATTTGCCAGCTGCAAGACAGACAACTAGGGGATCTAAGGCTTTAACTGAAGAGAGCAGGCGGTACTGACAGGATGCTGCAGAAAAGTTATCGGATGAGATTTCTCCATCACAAGGAAGCAGAAAAGGTTGGAGCCCAACTTCTCCTATTTTCAGGCCACCCTCTAAAAGGTTTGTGAGGAAATGGGCTTTCCTCCTCACCAGCACATGCAGGAGCAGACAGGGCAGGGTAAGAACATCACTCTGATGCATATTCATAATTGTCAGGGTGAAGAAGCTGCTTCAGAGTATTTAATTTCACAGCTAACGAAAATCCAATCTCAATATGCTTTCTATGATGAATGTCCTTAGGAGCCCACCTCTCCCTTCCTTGTGTGCCAAAGCATTCCAATTGATGTTAAGGTTAAATTTATTAGAAAACCACCAAGTTATTAGACCCACCGTATGACACTGTGGATGTGGAAAGGGAAGGAGGGAGGAGGTTTTGCTACATATTCATCAGCTTCTAAGTTTCTCTTCAGAATTTCATGAGAAAGTGACTCTTTCTTTCCCCTTAACCACAAACAGATGAAAAATGGACAGAGCTCCCAGAGGCACATTTTGGATGCATGCACTAAGATATGAGCCTATGCCTTTGGGATAAATGCACACACCATCAGGCTAGCTCTGTCTGGAGCACTGAATTACACCACTTGTCCATACAAGTATCTTCAGCATTGCTTGTTGCTCTGACCATCCCTACACACGTCAGGCCGCAAGGAAAGGAGCTGCAGTTTCTGGTGATGAGAGCCCTGCAATCGTGCAAGCTGGGTGAGACCCAGCCGAGGGGTCAGAGTGCTGAAGTGATGTCCCAGGCTGCAGAGTGGCACCCGGGAATGGGACTGGGAGTCACTCACCCTGGGAGCAAAGTTGCTGCAGAGGAAAGTGAATCCAGCAGGAGAGGAGGATGTCGAGGTGCCGACACTGGCAGCCCCTCTTGCACTATGGGTGGGCAGGAGGACATAGCGCTGGTGGTGAAAGGGAGCTGCTGGGTTCATCTCCTCCACAGAGCACCTTGGATGCTAAATGCTTCACAGCACAGTGAAAATAATCTCCCTTACTCTTCCGTGCTCTTTGGAGGGTAAAGAGTGTCCATGGTACAGGGACAGGTGATTTATACCTCCCCGTACCAGACCGAGTAACTCTGGCCATGAGAATGACGTCCTTCATTAACCTAATTGGAAACAACCTTTATTGAGGGCTGAGCAAATCATTCCTGAAATTCTCATAATGCATAGTTCTCCCCTAGGCCATATTTCATTCTTCCTCAAGAGCCTTTGGAAGCAGACGTGCTGAACACAACACATGCACACCACCTCTCCAAGATGCTTCAGCAAAGCATACGTGTATTAAGAACATGGAGCCTGGGAAAAAGGACAGACTGTGGTCACACAGCTGCACTGGTGACGAGACAGGGCAAGGCCCAGCATAAACAGTCTGGAAGGAATTGTTCCTGCTCCTCAGCGTACATGCACACACGCAGCAAAGGAAGGAGAGAACTGGCAAAGCTTGCAGGACTTCATTTCCTTCAGAACCCTGGCAGGTCTCCATCCTGCAATACATCAGGGGAGCTACAGGTGTCCTGTGAGATCAAGCTGGTAAAAAGTAACAATAATCTAGGGGAGAGATATTTCTGATACATCACTTGGAATAGGCCTTATTTTTATGGGTGTGCTTGAGCTATTTGTAAGGCACACATCTCTCATTGTAATACAGAAAATGATTAAAATGCATCTCTTGCACTGATAGATACACTGATATCACTGACACACGGACAATAAATCTGTTTTACAGAAATACGATTTCTGTTTGACAGAAAAATTTATTTTCAGACATTTTTGTGTCTGAAAGTAAAATCATAAACTAGATCCTGTAAACTTACCGTAGCTATGTGCAGCACACAGGCAAGTGAAGCTGTAGAATCAGTAGAAAAACAATTGCAAAAATCTCAGTCTTTCCCTTGCTGCTTTCACTGGGGGCTTGTAAAGCCTTCCCCCCAGATGAATGAGAAGGTGGTGCACTTATCTGAGCTCCTCTGTGAGGGAGATGCTGGGACCTCTTCACACCTGGCCCCAGGAGGTGCTTACATGGTCTTTACCCTTGTTGAAACAAGATGGTGTGTAACCTGCTTCCCTGCCAATTCACAAACCTTTTCTGGTTCTGCTTGCCTGCTGGAAACCTGCCCAAAGGCTTCCCTCTCTCCGAGATGCTCCCTCAAGTGAGCGCGCGACAGAGGAGGAAGCTTGCACAAGCCTTGCCCTGTGCTGTCGTGTTTAGTGGAGAGTCACAAGCTGCAGAAGCATCTGCAGGTACTAAACACATTCACACTCATTTCTGATAGAAAGAGCTGCTGGAGTTTTCTTCCAACTCAAAATCATTTCAAAAACTTGACTATGCTCAATCAAGACTAAATTTGTAACTCCTCTGGGAGGGACTTCAGACGAGAATGTCTCATCGGGGGCTACCCAGCCGGCACAACGCAGCCCTTTAAAATCAAACTGCTTGGCCACGTAGTCTTTGGGCATACAAAGCTGCTGTTGAATTTGATTTAAGCTCCATTGCTCAGACTCTGTTCTGAGAAGAGACAGACTGTGAAAGCTCCTTTCCCCTCAATTTAATCAGACTTCAAAATGAGATGAAGTTTTCCAAGCAGCTGCTGCCACAGGTATATTACCAGGAAACCCTTGTATTCTGCATCCCAGACCTTATTCTTATGTTCATAGGAAGAATCAAACCTAAACCTACATCCCATGTCCATACCTGGCACCTGGGAGGACACTGGCACGACTGGACTGGTCTGATCACATGAACTCTGACTGACTACCTGAAAAACCATACATTTTATTTTGTGTGGTTGTTGGTTTTGCCCTTTCCCTCTCCAGACTTGGACACTTGCTCTTCTTCAGCCAATGTGCCACAAAGCCAGAGCCTTTCTTGGAGAGGAGGAGGAAAGCTGATGCGCCTGGAAACTCAGCTGACCTCCCATCTCTTTCAATAGTAAATAGCAGGAATCAATTCCTGCAATTCCTAGCACAGGGGAAGCTTAGACACTGCTGCCTGCCTAGCAAATAAAGCAAGCCTTAAAAAGTCATAGAAGAACAAAAGAGCATAGCAGAGTGATTGCTCGGTATCTGAAGGACAGGTGTGCAAGGAAAGGCAGCCCTCAGTCCTCTACCTGAAATCACTTTGTAGATTACCGAGTTTTCCTGTGCCAGGGCTGTCCATCCCCATCGGTTACAGACAAAACAAGTCTGCTTTCTACCTCCCTCTGCCAGCTACCCAGGACTCTTGCAAGCCCCTTTGAGAGGGGGTGCAACCCCATGCACACGCGCACCCTAAAGCTCTCAGTGAGGTGTGTCACTCACACACACGCGCCAGCACCCCAGGCTGCCCAGGCGGGGACCAGAGGTTGCACCCAGGGCTGGCACTGCTGGTCCCCCATGGCCACCCCGGGACACGCACTGCCCCGGTGCTGTGCTCCAACCCCCCCCGGGGGAATGTGTCTCTCTCAGCCCCGGGCACACAGCTAGGGC
>NW_009187741.1:0-21006 GCF_000690835.1 Fulmarus glacialis
GGCGCCTCCGTGCCGCACTGCGCCTGCGCGCCGCAGGGGGAGCTGGGAAATGTAGTCCCGCGGCCCCACCCCGCGAGGCTCGCCCGGGGGAGCGCGGTTTCCGAAACGGAGAGGGCTCAGCCCCGAGCTTCCGTGCTTCCAGAAGCAACGCCTGCACGAAGGACCGTGCACTCCAGCGGCTCCCGTGCTGCTGCCTTGCCGGATCAGGCGGCTGACAGTAAAATAATCTGGGATTTAGGCTTTTTTTGCAGGCTACCACCGGTTCTGCTGACCTACGTGCCAAAGCTGGTAAATGGGAAGGGAAACATCCATAAAGAGATGACTTGCTTACAGTAGTTCTTCCACCACGGCCTTGGCCTTGACATTATACAATCACAGTAGCAACAAACATTTTTCTTCCCTCTATAAAGCAAAGGAAAGGAAGATTTTCTAAACTTTTCAGTATATACCCAATAGCACACAATTGAGCAACATGTTGTTACAGCGTTACAAAAAAGCAAAGAGGTCCAGACTACACTGCAAATCATTTCTATATTGACTTTGCTGGCACAAATGAAAAATAAAGAACTAATCATTGGAATATCCAGGCATTTCTGAGCAACCATAAACTCCTTGACTACATTTGTATTTGAGCATAATAACTAAGAGCAACCGTGAAAAAACAACCCAAACCCTCATGTCAGTGGGCCTTTTCCTATTGTATATTAAAATGTACTGCAAAATTCACATGCACTTTCTGAACATAAGCAAAGGCTGGGGAGAAGCTGCAGAGCCAACAGACTGACAGCTTGACAGGTAACCTGCAGAGCTGCCCACACACCTTCTTAGCACAACTGAGAAGTTCCACTTCTTCAGGCAACACAAGAAATGCAAAAACGATCTGCAGGGCACTGATCAAGCAGAGCAAAAGCTCCTGCGACAGTCTGAGCCACAGCTGCTGTGCTTACACAGGTCATATGCCCATCTTCCCCTCTGTCCTTCAGCAAGACGTTCCAGAAATAACTGGCATATCGTTCTCCATTACTGGCTCCTTACGACATTACAGTCCATATCACAGGGGCACTTGAGCAGTTAGGAAAAAACCTAAAAAAAAAAAAAAAAAAAAGGCAAGTGCCACCCCCTCATTCAGCTGATAGATACATGGTCTTCAATCCTGGAAGCGACGTGATCATTCCTTTCCCCCTCCTCACTATCCATAATGCCACACGTGCCAAGTGACATGGCTCTTAGCTTGAAAGAGTAACGAATTCAGCCAGGCGTGCCAAGATTGAACTATGATGCTAAAGAGTCTGAGCCCTTCAGGCCAGAGCACACCTTTCCCCTCCCATAGCAATTTAATATCCTGTGAATTAGGTCAATCAGTTCTATTTTGGTCAGTTAACTGAAATAACAGACAGATGCTCAAGTGAAGAATTCAATGTATATTTATTATTCACAGTTAATTACTATCTACCAAATGCTGCTGCAGAGTTAAAGGATTAAGTACATAGGCCTTCTTTATTTAAACACTGATTTTTTTTTTTTTTTAATATATATACACACACAAGACATATGTCTGCAAGGCTGCATGATATACACCAATTCCAAAATAAGGAAACAATCAAATGGTCCAGGTGTAGAATGCCATAGATTCCTTTTCCAATCACTTTACAAAGAAGGAAGAAAGTGACAGCTAGCAAGGAGAGGGGGAGAAAGTAATACTCTACAGGATAGCTCTCTCTTTCGTCTGCTGGAAAATTAAAGTGTAAGGCAGAGTCCATCTCAGGAATAAAACATTTGTAACACTTATTACAAAAAAAGGCACCCTCCAACAAAAGATTGCCCCTGCTTAGTCTGGGTGGGAGGACATCTCCGCTGCAGTTTTTGGATTCGTTGGTGGGGTGAAGGGATCCAGCCAAATGGCCAGCAAAAGGAAAAATAATGTAACTGAAGATTGGCACAGAGAGTGGTGCGGCTTGATTGCTTTCCTTTCCGTCCAATTTAACGTCACACTGCTCTGGTGGAGGAGCAAATGGCCACAAAAAATGCCACTATCGTGTGGGGTGGGGATTACAGTCATCACACAGCCTGCTGTGAATGGGGAGCGGGGTGGGGGGAATCTACTTCAACAGTAACACTGACCTGAGGAGGGAGGAGAAACTGGAGAACAGTGATGCCAACCCCACTTTTCAAGATAACACGATTGCAAATACTCCCTATCCAGGCCAAAGAGACAGGCTGATTACATGCATCACATAGAAACATTCACTAATAGCATAAAGTTTTTTCAAGCACTATTTCTTGAGGTTTCTCTGCATTATAAAGTTTTCCGTCAAAGGAATGTACATTTTATAGGACATCTCAGGGCTATCATTTCTCAAATTCCCCCCTTAACCCTCCCTCCCCAAAATATTCTTCCTCATTTTCCCCAGTCATAATTTCCCCTTTTCTCTTACTTCTTTTGAGGCTCCTGGTTGCAGCTCCCACCTCTGAGCAGCCTAAGCTGCCACTTGAATGCCTTGATTTTATTTTCCTTGGAATAAGGGAAGTTGAACAGTAAGACAAATCTTAAGATTAAAGCTCCATCTCTGTTTGTAGATTTTTCTCAGATGTCTGTGGATAAAACCACCCTCCTTTACACCCTTCCCCCAGAAGTATTTATTTACACATAGGCAGAAAAAAACCCTCTGAAAAGCTCTGGACTGTCCTTTTAACTTAAAAAATAATAAAAAAGAAAATAAGGGAAAGGCACTATGGAAAAAATTACAGAATGTGCTCAACCGTACACCTTTAAGAAAAAACAAAAAAGCTGTCAGCACAGCATTAACAGACTTCAGTTGTAGGTTGGAGTTTTTCAAAGCAGCTCTGTGACTCAAAAGAAAAAAAAAAAAAAAAAAGGAAACAAAAAGCCACACAACTCTTCTCCCTTCCCCTGCCTGGAAGCTGTTGAGCTTCAGAAGAAAGTGCCAAAGGAGAAGAGACAATAAAAATTAGATTAACACCTCATCTTTCCCAGGCAAGAAGAGCTGAATGTTGAAGGCAAAAGCAGAGACTGATTTTTTTTTTTTTTTTTTTTAAAAAAGGCAGGACTGTGGATTTGGTTCTTCTCTCATGTCCCTTCATGTCAAATGAAGACCGTTTGCAGAGAGAGAAAATACCAGCAGAGTTTCTCCCTTTTCCTTTAACCGCATGGCTAGGACTTTATATGGCATTAAAACTTCATGCACTGATGGACAGAGGAGGAGAGGGAAACAGGAAGAGTGAATGAAAGGGGGTAACCCAGGAGCAGCTGAGGAAATTTGTTACTTTCTTTTTTTTCCTCTCTCTCTTTTTTTTTTTTTTTTTAAGATAAGTTTTGGTGTGTCCCCACCCCGCCCTTGAAGTTCCGTACTGAGTGAAGGAGGATCACCTCATGGTGAAAGGTGACTCAGGTTTTATCGCCGTGTGATTTTAGGTCACTGGCTGCAGTTAGGCTCTGTATGTGTATTTACTGTTTCTCTGGTTTCTTTAAATAATCTCTAATATTTATCTCTAGATGTTCCGGTTCACTGGGGTGACATAGTTGCGTGGAAACATGCCCGTCTGTCCGTGGCAGGCTCCCTTCCACCAGTTGGGGTCAGAATTGTCAAGGACTTGGATAAAGTCTCCGCGGCGGAAGCCCAGCTCTCCTTCCTCCTGGGGATCAAAATCAAACAGGGCCTGAACATATGTTGGTTGCTGAAAGGAGAAAGAAAAAGATACGCAAAGTGAGAATTATCCACAGCACTCGAGACATCTGCTCCCTCAGGCAGGAGCTTAACTTACACCAGAGTTTAACAATAAACATTCAGGTTGTTTCATTTCCCTGCAAGCCAGCTTTCAACATCTGTAACAAATGCTTGAATAGGAAAGCATAGTCTATAGAAGACTAAAAAAAAGCCAAGTTTCTGTGCAAGAGCCGTTATAAAGACAGCAGACGACTCAGATGTTTTCCAGTATTTTCCAGTATTCATCACGTACTGTAAATCTGTACTCTATTGCAATTCAATGGTCTTCTTGCTTATTCATCCTGTTTTCATCAACTGATAGCATGAATATTACTAATCTACCTAACACTGTGATACACAAAGTTCCCCCTAAAAACTGGATGTTGGCATTTCACGCATTTTCCTCAAAACTCTCCAGTACCAAGAAATTCTGACGCATTTTGCCTGGTCAGCAATTGCTTCCATTCTTATGGAAAAGCTAACAGTTAATTTAAAATGCATTTGCATTCTTAAAATCCTGAGGCTATGAAGGTATCTTCATTCTTGCCATTTTCAGCCTGCTGTTTTCTCATCTTCTGTTTATCACTGACCCGACAGTGCAGAGCCAGATGTTAATTCAGACAAACTGTGGCAAAGGGTGCCCGTGGCACCTGGAGAGCAGTACGAGCTCCACACCCCTTGGCTTCAAGCTAGAACTAGAGTGCTGCACACGGAGGCAAAAGGATTTATCCAAAATCGACAAAAGATCCAGTTACATCCACCATGACATTTTGATTGCCCTGGGAAATGGAAAAAACCAAAGAGCTAGATATACTCAAGCTGCTCTGCTGGCACTTGGCAGTAGATTTTGGTTTCTCTTAACACTGGCTAGATCCAAACCATCAGGGTAGAGATGTTCCATATGCTACTACCTGTAACCATCTCTTCAGGAAAGACCAGTACCAAAGCTTCATTGGCTATAGAGGGGTACAGTTCTGGCTATGAATCAGTACAAGTAGAACTATCCCTTCTTATTATGTCCTAAAACAGCAGTAAACCATTTTTAAATCACAGGAATCAGATGACCTTCCTGCAACAGTATCCATAAACATTAAGACAAGCCAAGTGTTCAAGCAGCAACAATAACACTTTGCCAGAACTGAAGAGGAGACTAGGAGTTAGCAGGTAGGCTTTGCACAAACATCCTGCTTGTTTCCCAGTGTAATTCCAGCTGTGGGATCTAAGGGTATGCTTCCACAGACAAGAAGAATGTCAGTCAGCTTCTCTCCATCCCTACTCATTTACTCTAAGATGCAATCACACTTCAGACTGTGGTTTCAATAGTCTGAAAAATGCACCTATGAGAACACTTCTCTTACCTGTGGCACCTGTTCAATGTCCCGGAGAAATATTTGCTGGTTCCTGGAGACAGATGTGGATCTGTGATAATCTACCAGCTCGTTCAAAGAATTGAACTTCACCACCCAGAGGAAATACTTGCCAGCCCCATCTCTAAGCACCTTGAAGTGCTGCACATCATTTCCAAACCTGTGCAGAAAGAATGAAGAACACAAAAAAAAGCACATTATTAGTCACCGAGTACTCCTCTTTTGGGATCGTCAGCACAGAGTTTGGAACAAAAAGGTCTTTCAGGGCACAGTGAAAACTGCCAATGACACTGATGATATACATACTAACTGGTTGGTGTAAAAAAGGTGTCTGAAAACCACTTGTCAATTGTATTTTATAGAAATCAGTGATCAGAGAAATAGAATCCAAATACTGAATTTATTTAAAAAAAAAAATCCTGCATGCTTCACGTGTGCTTTTCTTGTAATAGGACTTCAGTTTAAAATCAGCTTTTCAAACCACTCTGAATTTGCAGAAGTTTGAGGTCTTTTTGTAAAGAATTTCTGGTGTTACAACACTCTCTATCCTGGGTAACATGCAGTATTTCAGCTTTTTATTTTACACTACATTGCCACATAGCTGGCATCCACTACATGCACTTTTTGATGTATGTATACAGTCACCTGAGTCACTGAAGACAGTGCACAGAATACCTCGGACACATACCATGGACTTTGCAGTACAAGTGCAAGGTCACATTCAACTAGCTACACCATGGTGCCTTCCACTCCACATTCCCAAATACAAGATTTCAAAGTCAAACAGTATAAGCGCTTCAGTTTAGCTCTTCACACACAGCAATTTCACAACTGACTTGAGCCAGTTTAGGTTTGTGCTACTCTTGCTATGGTCCTGTACTTCTCACCGTCTCAGTCCCTCCCTCACACAGCACCACTGGGTGTGTGTGATATTGCAATACATAAGCACCAGTCCCTTTATAGGTAAATTGCTGGGAAAACACTGCCACAGGGAGGGTAGGATTGTCTCTTTTGGGAGCCAGTCTCGACTTATGCAAAAGACTGTCTTGCAAAACAAAAGGATCTCTCTAGTACTTCAAAAACAAAGAACAGAAAATGCTCGAAAGGTGACGCAGCAACTCCAATTCTGTGTTAACAATTCTTTCTGACAAATGATGGCATTCAGTTGAAGCTTCTTTTCCACCAATTTTACTCTGAATAAAGGGGAACTCCAAAGAGTCCATCGGGATTTTCCAGACGAATGGCACATCAGTATTTTTGCTTCAGTCTAAAACACTGAAAACAGGAGACAACTGCTCCCCACTTGGCATGCACAGCTTCTGTACATTGGCTGAAAACGTAGACACTATCTTGGCTACAAAGCCAACATGAAACAACTCATGAGTACTGCCTCTGCTCTCCCTTCCTCAACCTGAGAGCTTCTCACCATTTCAAATCCTGCAGATCACTGTTCATTACCACCAGATGGCAACACTAAGCTAACAGGCAGGCAAAGCTATGCCACTATAACTTTATGTTTCTTAAAGGAATGCACTTTCTGGAATGAAACTTCATTCATATCTAGTAATCCAGCTAAGATGATTGTATCCAAGACAGAAATATAAACATCTCTTAAAATCAGTGGCTTTAATCCAGTTTGTTGGCATGAGTCAGTGCTGCTACACACGAGGACAAAAATTTGGTTACATACCAAAGATGACCAGAAAAAAAAAATCCTGCCGAGACAGATCACTGATAGCCACAGAAAATAGAGCAAACTAGGAATCGTGCATGAATAATTAAAAATTAGTGTTAGGATTCTAAAGAAAATCTGGTCCATTTCTGGTAGGAAAGGGGAAGATTACAGAAAACAAAGAAAAAGGCAAAAATCAATGCTGAGGACAGAATCCCTTCCACCCCCAACTCATGTTAAGTTATATCACATACACTTGCAAGTTACTAATACCTCTATTTTACAGTGAATTCAGATGGGCAAGATAGGTAGCATGGTATTTATGGGCCATTGCTAGCTAGCAGGAACTCCTGCTGATTAACAGCCAGTACTTCTAGTAAGGTTATTCAAGGATGAGAACTGCTCCTCCTCACTTCACTGTTTTTAGACTGAGTTTCTCTACCAACATGGAATGCAGTTGTGAGAGATGGAGGCCTCTGCATTCACAGTTCCATGTCCCAGTGCTAAACAACATGAATATCCCCAAAGCATGCGCCAAGCAGACACGAAAAACATATTTGGAAGTGTACTACACAAGGAGAACAGATAAGAGTAATAACTTATACTGTAGAAGAGGAATGAAGGAGGATGGGAGAGAACATGTACACACTGGGCACTTTGTGGCTGTAAGGAGGAGGAATGGGATCCACAAACAAACCAACAGATAGTGCCTGAGACTACATGAGCCAGACAGCAACATGCCACCAGGTCAGCCTTGCAGGCTCATTACAAACCAGAACATATATATTTGTTCTATTAAAGAGGGAATAAATAAGTATCACTGGAAGAACAGGAATGCTACAGGGCATCTGGAATGTTCCTGCTCCTCAGCATTGACAATCACCTGTCCTTTACCCACGAGTCCAAATGAGCAGTAGATGGCTTGATTGCCACACATGATTGCTTCTTGGCATTACTTACTTGACTGAAAGGGAGAAGTCCCCAGGAGCACTCTCACTCTCCCTGATGAGGAAGGCACCATCATGTCTCTGTTTGCCTAACATCTCTTCAGCCTTCGCTCGGGGAATCTTTCCAAAAAACCACCTGCGGAGTGCAGAAAAGAAAACAATAGGGAAAGTTAAGAATTTTAATCCTTTCATGGAAGAGACAGATGTAGATATTCACACACAGACAAAATGATTCCTAACAGAAATAACTACAGTGCACCTCACTGCCACTCCAATACAGGCTACTCAACCATGCAGTTTTTCACAATGTTTCATCCTGGCAATGAAGCAACCATGACTTGATAAGCAAGTGCTTGCAATAGCCCTGTTTCACCTAATTTAGCAAAGCAAAGATATAGTAAGAGTGAAATCCTCAAATTATAGGATTTATTTTCAGAGGTCGAAAAAGCCTGCTCAAAATTTAATGCATCAATCACATTGTTTTGCACCCTATTGTATCTGCAGTTTAGCATATAAAACATCACAATGAGAACCTAACATACACAATTGCTTCACGGCAAAGTCCTGCTTTGTGAGACTGAGACGACTATCCTGGGAACTGGCTACAACCTTGGACAAAGTTAAAATGTCTACTGTGGTCTGCACTGATATCTTAGTAATCAGGCCTCATAACCTAAAGTCAAACAGATTAAATGTCTAGCTCAAGCAAGAAACTCAAGTCCCTTCCTCTATCATTAAGGAATAAAGTCTCATGTCTCTACATGCAAAGTTTTAGTTGTCCAAACGGTATGATGCCATCAACTCGGAGACAACAAAGTAGTCCTGCGCTAGTGGCTGGTCACTATTGAACTTCCCTATGATATAGCAGCATTTATTTCACTATTAGTATCCAAAGATAATCAGTGGGGAGTAATTACACAGTCTCCTTTATTACTTATGCCTCCTAAGGAGAAGCCAGCCATGCCTTAGTCATGATTTGCAGAGCAGACAATAGAGAAAATTTAAGTTATCAAGGATTAAGCACAGAAACATCACTATTTTAGTGGGTAGGAATCTCTAAAAAAAATGTAGTATTTGCAAAATGCAAGGGAAACACTGGGAGTTCACTCACAGGTTTCTCTTCAGAAACATCACAGCTCTAGAAACACGATCCTGTCTATGGACTGACCCATCCTGCACAAGTAGAATGTGTATTTGAAAGAAACCAATTTCTAGTCTCTTTTAGATCAGGTAGTAAGACACAGTTGCTTCAGCAGAGAGAATCAGTAGCTTCATTCAGCAGCTGGCTGTCCTGCAGCCCAGAGTCCAACCTTTCTGACCCCTTCCAGAGCACTGTGGTCAAAGACAGGTATCATGTCAGAAAGCTAAGGCAGGTGCCAGGAGTGGAGTTACATGCAGACCAAGTGAGAAAAGTTCCCTCAAGGTCTCCCTGTGTCATTGCAGAAGAATGCTGAGCTGGACATGCAATTCGGTTCTAGGAAAGATGCTGATAATACTTGTTTCAGTAGCCTATTTTCTTGCTTTCTCCTACAGTCAGGAGAATCTAGCAGCTTTCACATAAGCAGTCACATGAAATAGCTGCACAATCAGGCCACATCTGAAATTCTTGACAGCTGCACAGAAGTCAAAGCCACAGGCTGACCACCTCCATGACACCAAGGGTGAACCTACCTCAGGCAACCAGATCATCAGCACTGACCAACAGTTCCTAGTCACGGGATTCTTACCCACATTTACATTTGCATTTCCAGACTAACCCAAGATTAAAGACAAACAAGGCTGAGTGGTAGATCACGTGGCGTGGGAAAAGCAGAACCATCCTCACAACCAGAAAGTACAGCTTTCAGTTCTGAGTAACAGATCACACAAGACAGAAGCACTTACCACAGCCTATAACCATGCAGATGATTGACCTTACAGGAGAGCATTTAATAACAAGAGCTCCACTCACAAAGTTTACTTTCCACAGTGAAGATTTTGGTGCAGCAAAAAGACAAAAGTTGTAGAACCCTTCCTGAAACAGAGTCGTTCTTAAGAGAAGTTGAAGCTTTCATGAAATCACAAAGTCACAAGGTCTCCCTCTCTAAGAAGCAGCTATCTCTAGAGGTGAAGGAGAACCCAATCACTTGATTACAGACTCTCCAGCTACTGACAAGCCCTCGCCCCTCTCAGCAGCTGTTTTCAGTATCTGCTCACCACAGGAGGCTGCACAAAAATACATCCGTTTATTATATCAAGGATGATGCATCCACAGATGTATTTCTACTATATGCAACACATTCAATAAAACAACTCTAGGACATCCCCCTTGTAAAAGGAGCATTCACTCCATTTAGCTATGCAGCTCCATTATGAAAAGCATTTTGGCACTGAAAATGATACATCTTGTTTACAAACTCGGTTTCCATGATCACCTAGACATGTTTTACTTGCTTGCAAGTCTTCTTGCATACTTTTTATCCCCTGGAATGGAAAGGAAAAGCTTTCTCCCACAACCATCCTATTTCCAGCGATAAAGAACTTAATGGCATTTACTACTTTTCTGGTGGTTTAGCATCTGCGTTGCTTCTCAGTATCCAAGGTGGTGGCAGAGACAGCAGAGGGAGCATCTGCCTGTCTCTCACTGCACTCTGCTGCCTTCAAAAATCAAGAAACCATTATGTGAAACTCCTTCAGAATTCAAAGGTAGTATTTTGTTTCCTGGGCTTTTGGCACAATTGTCAGAAAAGTAAGGAAGTCTTGAATTTTGCCTCTGCCAAATGTTACGTAAAGCAAACTTTATATTATGATTTTAGATATCTTGCCATAGTTCTTGTTTACAAAATGTTTTAACTCTGGTTAGTTCTCAAATAATTCTCAATTACTCGCATGTGACTTGGAAATGAAAGCCTCATCTTAAAAAAAGAAAACAAAACACCTCACCTATCTCTGTAAAATAGAAGGAAAGCCTGAAAGAGCTCAACTGAACTTCTATAATCCTTCCTGAAGCCTCACAAGCATACCCTATTTTCCCCCTAAATTTTACTGAATCACTACAAAGTAGAAGTGTACAATTTGATTAAAGGAAGTAACACTTCCAAAGTAACAATACCAAATTCTTACAGTTTTCTACCAGCTGTTTCTAAGGCACTTTAAATAGACTAAAAATCTTTCACAATTCTTGAACTCCCTTGCAGCTTTATGACTCCGCTACCACTTCAGCCATTCAGAGTAAACAGAGCTTGAATTTTAAATATAAAAAAGATGAAAAGCAAACCCCATAGATGAAAGCAACAAAGTAAGTTATTTTGAAGGACTAGTGTATACTTAAGAACACACTTGTAAAGCATCAGAAGTGTTGTGCACATACGAATCTTTGCTATGGAATGATTGAAAAATTAACAAAAGTCACAGTATGTCCAAGAATATTAGGCCAAGGAAACTGAACACAACATTCCCACAGCTTCCCTGGTGAAGCGCTAACCTTGATAACACTTGTCTCCAACTAGCTTTGTAATGTAGGTAAAACTCATCCAGTCAGCACTGCAAAACCAAATCCAGGCATTACTGCTGATGCTGCACAGCTAGAGGGAGATGCACTGATTGGTACAACACAAAGTTCACATCGCATTCAGGCTCATTTCAATCGGCAGTTTGGCAATTCTTTTGGCTTTACTTCGCACAACCATCTAGCTTGGCCGATTTCCTCCACCTAAGTTAAATACTGCAAAGTGAGACTTCAGGAATACCTTCAAGAAAACCTGATTACAAACACCAGTGCTTGAGACACACACACCATGAGTCTGATCCAGGCCATGTCATAAACACCAAATTCTTCCCCTGCCTGCTTAAAGAGAGGAAGGTAATCCTGCTGCTGAACTGCACTGTTGTGCCTTCACAGGAAGCCTCCCTGCCCAGAGTTTCCTGCAGCTCTTCTATGAGTATCATGCCTATGTCTACTCACATCTTTGCTTTGTTAATTGATGTGGCAATTCAGATTAACCCTTCAGAACCCAGGTGACTCAGCTGGTGACCGAGAGGCGCCATATTTTCCTTTCAGCTTCATTTGCTAGTAGTTACAAAGCAAACTGGAAGATTTACAAAATACAAGCGAGAAAAACCACTGCAGTTAAGACTAGCTATTACTAGTATATATACTAGGGCTGGAGTATTTAAGTCTCAGATCCTAGGACAGGATTTAAAGCCATTTTCAGTTGCTTTCTTTCCAAATCCTCTTGAAAAGCTCTCGTGCCGCCTTCCCACAACACGGTTTGATACCAGTCTGAGAAAAGGAACATTCTCTTTCTAACACCTAGCCAGCTGCCTGCAATTTGCTTTTTGTATGACCTGCTGGACTACTTGGAGAGCTCTGCATTACAGCTAAGCTAACATTACACTATAAAAACTTTTGCATAATTTCCCAGCGTTGTTACTGCACTAGTTAAGACTCCCAGCATTGCTGACACATGGAACTAACTCCATCCAACTGCCATCAGCAGTTTAAATATCTTCAGAAAAGGTCAAATTAACCATGCTTATAAAACACTACCAAATTCACCCACTTGCAGGCTCAGATATTGTTCATTCCCCTTTGATATCAAAAAGTGATAAACTGACAGTTCTATCCCTCTAAAACAAAATACCATGGATGATTACAGAACTGATCATCATCATCGCAGGAGACATCACCGCAGTATAACTCAAATGCCTGCAAAACTGTTACAACAAGAAGACGTGTGATGATTCAAATCAATGAGAGAGAGAAATTGCAATGTACATTTGTGATCCCCAGTGGACTAGCACGTTCAGGGTAACCTAGATATGTTACTGCAGCAGACAAGGCTTTAAACAATTTCAGAATTTTCTTGTGCATCCTTGCTTCACTTCCCACACATGGCTGCACTAAAGCAGTATATCTCCTCTCCTTCTTGGGACACAGTCCCTCAAAAGCTTCCTTCTGCTGTTTCAAAAGAGCCCTTAGAAAAAGAATTGATTGCATTTAACTGCCATATCTTAATGATATAATTACAGCCAACAATTAACAAATCGATCATCAGTTTTTGTGGGCAACTGAACCACTACAGCTCCTTGTAAAAACCCCGATTACAGGTTTTGCTGCTGCTTCCTAAACGTTTTCTCCCCTTTGAATCTGTTACCCAGAGCTTGCTGTTTTCCTGTTCAGATGTTGAAAGATCTCAAAGGTTGGCAGAACCGGAGTTTAGTAGAAGACAGTGGAAATACATGAACTGATACAAAGAAAAACCCAGTCAAGAAATGCTACTGTTTTCATATAGTTGATTTTTTATTCTAAGAGGAAACGTTCAAAGTAGTTACTCAAATACAGTTCTCCAAAGCTACAAATCAATGCAACCATACTTGCGTAACAGTACATACTCTTTGAGGTTGGCCTGTTTTGCAGGGAAGGTGTTGGAGCAGGTGAATGTTAGCGGTCCTGTCCAACCTAAATTATTGTGTCACTTTATACTCAGGATGTGACATAGACATACTAAGAGTTCAGCTCCAAATATCCTTAAATATTTTTCTGGTGAGCTCTGAATGCCACAACTTTTACTCTTATCTGCTACAGTAAGTAAAATAGAGAATCATCACACGAATGATGATCACAGTCGCTCTTTTTCCTGGGGCAGTGGTAGTGACAACTCTCTACTAAAGTGTTTTCTTGTGGTTTAGGCCTGCTACCCCCAAGGTCAGTGTGTCTGACCCCACAGCAAAACACCAGAGCAATCACCAGAAAAATTTCCAAAATATCCTGCTATATAGCCAGCTGTGAAATGAGTTAGAGTGCAGAACACTGCAAGTTGCAGCCAGAGATACAACTCAATAGCCGTCCCTTATCTATCCATACATTTTGGTAGATCTGGTGAGGTACACTTTGTATAGTACAGCAAACCTCCCTTCTGTTTGAGAGGATGCGCAAAGTAAGATCAAGTGAGTCTATCACCAAAGCTCTACTTACGGATGTGGTTTCATTTCTATGTAGTTCTTGGGAATGAAGCCGTCTTTTCCATTGAGTTCTGCCTTGTACCAATTCTGATCACATTCTTCATTCAAAACCTGAAGGAAAAACAAAAAAAAAAAGCTTACCACATTTCAAGATACAGCAAAACTGATGAAGGTACTAGCTTATTCTTCCCATTCTAGCTTCAAAGACTGCTCTTGTAAGATGAACCTAAAAAAATGGTACTAGTCATCGTGCTCCACTGCATCTCATGAGCTTTCAGAACTGTGGTGAACAAAAAGCTGGATGAGTAATTTAAAACACCCAAAGGATTTTAGTGCCAAAACACCATGCTTTAGTAAGAAAGTTACTGTAAGTCCACAGGTACTTTTAACTAACATAACTAGACTGAGATCTGTGCCAAAGATTAAGTTGGCTGCCATCACCAAACAATTTTGTCCAAAATCTGCAAGCCAAGAATTTCTGATTCTTTATCACTTCTAATGATCACTTTTTCCTGAATTCAGCTGACAAACCTGATGTTTTCAGCATAAATGTGATTTCATCCAGCTTTTCTGCATTTGCACTGGTTGCACACTGGATATGTTAAAGATTCTAGGCAACATCTATATTATAGAGAATTAAAATAAAAAAACCCCACCTCCCTCATGACAACATTAACACAGGCCCAGCTGCACATACAACTAGCAGCTTCAGCTGGTTTTGCCGATACAAGTTAAAACCAGGTTAAATCGGATGGCAGAAACAGTGACTTCCCTGCTGAGCATTTTTTATGTTAATAAAGCAAGTTAAACACATACAAACAGCAAATGTAGATGAACAAAGTTTCTTCTCTCTCTCTTTTTTTTTTTTTTTTTTTAAGGGATACTTTTCTTACTATAACTTTATTCTAAAATGAATGACAGATCAGGAGTCACAATAGAGGAGCCACAAGAATAGGTAGCTTTAAAAAGCACAAATTGATACTTCAAAGCATACTTGCTCTAAAAACTTCGGTACTTTATTTTTCATTGAATTTCTGTCAACTGGTACAGTGCAATAGGCAAGCTTGGTACGCTGACTGAAAGCAGTCTCTCGAATAAAGTAGTATTACGTTCTGTAAATACAGCCATGCTATAGTTTGAAACTACCTCTCCTCAAAAAGATTTTATTTGGTGCTGGCAGTAAACATGACACAGAACCTGCCCCCCCCTTTAAAATTAAGCACCACAACAACACTTTTCCCTGAGCACTTTCATTCCTTCTCAGCTTTCTGAGGTTCTTTTTTAACTTTGTGACAATGGCCAACAAAAAGCTGGATCTGAGTTTTAAAAAAAAAAAAGAGATATATTTAAAGCCTCAAGTCACAAAAGTGTCACATGATTAGCATTGCCTGAATGCGGGAAGACGAGGAAATGCAAAGAGAAAGACAACATGAATGCAGATCCAGAGATCACATACTACATACACACGCAGTTATGGTGGAGATATAAAAAAAAAAAAATCCAAACCCCCAAAATCTTCAGAAGCAATTATTGCCATTTCTGACTTTTTTTTTTTTTTTTTTTCTATCTCACTATGTTTCTTTTTTGGAAGGGTGATGAGAGGAAATTAAAAAAAAAAAAAAAGGAAAAGCTGACAAGAATTTGCAAGTGTAGGCCTTAAAATTCTTATAGCTGATAGGAGCGCTTCAGAAAATTAAACTCTAAAGATCAATGCCTTTCAAAAATATGTGACATATCAACACTCTAATCTGCCTCATTGCTGACTGCTACATATAAAAGAGAAAACCCTCAACACCTACTGAAATGAAATCCGGTAAAGCAAAAAGAGAACAGAATCTGAATCTCCTCAGTGAATTACAGTGGGTAATAGTTACCTTCCTGTTCCTTAACTTCCAACCAAAGAGGCTAATGGTAGGATTTACATCCCCCAGGTGCTAGCACCTCCACTGGGGAACTAGCACAGTAGCAGGGCCACATCTACAGAACTTCACGTCTGTAGCAAAGATATGCACCTTTATGGCCCATTTCAGGATATCTTCAGTTGAAGAGACTTTAATACTTAAAAGATCCTAAGTACTTTTATATGGATAAAAATATTTAAGCTATCTTTTGTGCAATTACTACTGTGGACTTCCATTTATTTATTTACAAGCATTGTTATAGCATGCATTACAATTCAATCATTTAGCAAGGATAATCTGACTACAGGTCATGAGCAGTTCAAGTGTGGCTCTGTTACAGTCTCTGAGGTAAAAGCTTGCACATGGAGAGTTGACACAAATCAGCTGATGTCTGCTGAATTGCCTTTAAGCAAGAGAATGGTGCTCATCTCTCACAACTACTGTACTAACTGCGAGACAGCATTCTGTGCAGAAACTGATTCAACTCCAGAATATGAAATACAAGTAGATGACACCAGCAGGCAGCTCTGGGATACTGAGCAGGGAAGATGGAGATTAAAAACAGGTATGTAAAAAAGTGAATTGCATAGAGACTAGGCAGACAGAGGGCACAGGTTGAAGCCCAGATCTACAACTCAAGTCACGCAAAGATTTTGACACATAGCTTGCATGACCAGGAAGTTTGATTGTTATATACCTCAGCCACCATCACTAGAGTAATTTACAATACAACAACACACAAACGTGACACATTTTGATGTGATTTCTAATAAGCCAAATCTTATGCAATAGCATGCATTCCTTTATCTCATCTTTGATGAGATTGTGTACTACAAACTCATTTCATTACCAGAGAGCAGTTAAGGGATATGGCAGTCTGTTCTTTTTCCAAGAATAAAAAAAACAGGTAAACTGTAGCTTCGTATGAAGGGCATTACCACATATTTGCGCTTTTGGCAGTAGGTATTAAAAATTATCAGAAGTTCTAATGCCCAAATGTAAATTATTTTAATGAGTTTTATCTTGCTCTGAAGATATGCTAATAGATTTGGAGGAGCCAAATCACATAGTGCTTGGGGTACTCATTAATGCTTGGCCTGAAGCCAAATGCCAGTGAGGGAGCATTGCCGAGGCATGCATTAAGCTTTGTGACCAGAAAAAAATAGCTGGATAAAAGGTATAGTAAGGTGAACTGCCTACATATATGCATATACAACCTCTTCAAGGGACTTCTGCTGTAATAATGGATCCTCCACAGCTCCCCCCCTTCAGTGGCTTTGTTTGCTTCAAGGACTTTTTCCTGCTTCACACCCAGACTGACGTATCTTCATAGCTGGTTGTCCTTTCTAGGATCATTTTAACTAGCTGTCACAGCTCCATTCACAAGCTGGCAGACAGCCAAACTATCCATGTCCTATATTATATACCAGAGAGCTTATATACACACAGTCACCCTGTAAACACCCCTGTTTTCCCCTTTCTGGGTCTTTCAGTGTGCACTCTTCCACAGGCAATAGAATGTACTATTTTCTTTACAAAGCTCCCTGTTCATGTATCATTTCAAGAGGAGTCACCTCCACAACACAGATATCTACAAAATCATTTTTTTCTGACAGTGTCTCAAATAGACACCGCTGGAGCTGCTCCCAATGCTTAGTCAAGCAAAAATGACTTGCACTGAAGTACCTTAAATTCAGGACAACTTTGCAGTCACATGCACAAGGCTGGAATTCTGGTGGCTGCTATGAAGTTATGTAGCTATTACTATGACAACTGCAGAATAGTCATGTAAAATTTCACCTTTCAAAAAAACTTATGCCACTAACTCCATTAGTGAAATACAACTAAAAAGTAAGTCAGGAATACACGTAAGAACTCTCTGTGCTGGTGTATCCGGCTTAGACATTTACATCTGACGTTGCTCTCTTTTCTTTTAAATTGTAAACCCACTGAAATGAAAGAACTGACTTTAAGTAATTAAACCATTTTGCTGCAAAACATTTTAAGAAAAGCATCCAGTAAATCCATCTATCCTATACCTCCAACTGGCCTCCAAGTGATTTCCAGATAATAATTAAAATTTATCATCTGGATACTTAAAAGCCAGTGCTACACCCCTAAGAAAAATAGATTCTTAATGGAACTATGGTAAGATTTTTCCCAGACTTACCGAAGCTATAAAATTTAGTTTAAGTACTGCATGTATCACTGGATTTTGCTTTGAAAATTTCCCCAAGTACAAATAAATACAGATAAATTAAGCAACAAAATGAAACTTAAAGATTCCCTGCTCCAAACTGAGACAGATTCACTGCTCCAAACTGAAACAGCCTTCAGAGTCTGCAAAAAATCTAAAAGGCACAAACACTTATTTATCTCAACAACTGTTAAAAACTGCTGCTCTTTGTATAGGTCAAAACATAAAGCATTCCTTTGCGGCCAATACCCTTGTCTGCTATAGATCTAATCAAGTCTATGCCAGAGTGACTCTTCCTTTCACACTGGGGCATCTGTGCCTGAGAGGAGGAAGAAGGAAGGATATTTTTAGCCACTACATTTGAACACATACTGCCATGTGATGTCCTCAGTCTGTAGTCAGCCCTGTTTTACAGTAATAGTGGCTCAACTGCTGCCCGTCAGTTTCCTAGTTTGATAACAGATCTCTTATCAACAAAAGCCCATCTGTTCCCATGGAAATGGAGAAGAGGCACTGCTGAAGAGCCACACAAGGCAGTTCCAAAGTTTTAGCTAGAACAGTTCACACACAACAAGCATCCCCAGCCATTTTCCAATTCCATATCTAGCGATTATTTCTAAGCACAGCTTTTCCACCCTTGTGAATTGTTGCACACCAGCCTTGATCCTCTCAAAACCAAACAACTTTCAGGAACACGCAGACACTAAACTTGGAACATAACAAGCAGGTCTTGCATCTCAACTTGCAAGCTGACTCCCATATGCAGACATGAAACTAAACATAAGGCCTCAAATGCACTTATGTGCTTCCGAATTTAGCCAAATTCATCAGAATGCTTGGGTTTTGGAGAGACAAAACCCAAAAAACTTCTTCAGAGAGGGCTCTGAGTTTTGGCTGAAACTTCTCTTTTCCCTGAACTGTAAGGTTTCAGGATTCTTGCTGTGCTAACTGAAACAGAAGGTAACATAACTGCTCAAGTACAACCTGTTAGCTGCCAATGTGGTTTTTCTCCTCGACAAAGTTGTGCTGACACTGCCACAAAGGAAACAATGCAGTGTATTAAAAACGCTCCCAAAGTCTCAGGAATCCAAGGAAAGTGCTCACGACACTTAAACTAGGGCAGGAATTAAAATTTAAAAAGTGAACAAACGATTCAAAGGCAGCAATGCTGCAACTGAGTTTTTAAGCCTGGAAATTACTCGTCCCAGGGTGGAATGGTTGTTGGAAAGACGGTTCTCACCCTCCGCAGAGGTGCTTTAACATTTTTCATTTCAGGGAAAAATGGCTCCTTGTCTGCTCCAAGAAGAGAGGTACAAACGAGCTACAAAACTAGCAAGCACCCACTGCTTCAAGGGAAGCTACACCTGGATTCAACAGAACAAGTTCAACACATTATATAGCATTTTTCATCCCCACAAACTTACTGCAAATGGCACCACAGGATATTCAAATTAATCTCTGCAGAAGACAACCCAAGATGTGGCCTGGTAACCTGCAGCTCCCTGCCTCATCCTCATGTTGCATGAAATCCCTGAACAAATGAATCCGTGTCACTGGCTGCCTAACGCCATCAACAAGGCGGCTGTACAGAGGAAATGGCATCTTAAGGAAATCTAGGGTAATCTGCACATCAAAATGGCATTGTAATTCAGGTCAAGCCACATCAGAATTTTTCTTTTCTTAGTTTACTCATCATGACACACAGTACAATTTATTTTAACTTCCAACATTCAATGCAAAAAGATACATTAGACAATTAAGGTAACTAGCTCAAGAACACATAACTGATAAAATATTTTAGGCTTTTCCTTAAATTCAATTTATCATAATCACACATAGGAAATGCAAAATATCCACATTTTTCAGATCAAAACCTAAAGCACCATGTTTGGACATGCTATGAGATTGTGAATACTTGCTCTCTAGGTGGTTATAAAAAGCTGTGAAAACGCTTATTAACCACTGATCAAGTGTTACTGGAAACAGCCAGAGAAAGACTGTTTCTTAAACTGCACTCAACTACCAACTATTATAATATAATACCTAAATAATGCATGTAGATTGTAATATAATGCAATAATGTGTTATGGATACAGGTTTTCATTCTCACCCTCATCCCAATTCTCATTATCACTATAGAAAAACTTCTTCCACCCTTATCTTTTTAAGGGCACAAAAAAGGCACAAAATACAAACTCCAAAAAAATAATTTCAGAAAGTCTTCCCACCAGAACAAATACGAAGTACAAGGGCCCTTCTCCCCCACTCAAGCGATGCTTTTGTCAGAAGCCTTATCTGAAGTGACGACTGCTACTTCAACACAGTGCACACACTGACTTTTTACATTGACAGCATTTACCACAGCAGGTCAAGCAGCTGAAAGCAGAAGTCAAGGACAGCAAATTTTGAAGCTGTTCAAATCAAAAGGCTAGTGTCTGGGTTACATACTGCTGTCTTTAGACATATTTTCTTCTTAAAGAAACTAAGTTATTTCCATTCATCTTGAAGGAACCGGGAAACTAGTCCAAAGTAAAATACAAGACAAAGTTGAGAGAAAACAAACCAAAAATGACAATGAAAGTCACAGGACACAGCCACTCCAGGATCTAAGCTTCTCTTTCCAAACTGTAATTAATAGTCCCCCACGTCTATTGCACAAATCTACTCCTCACTGGAGGTTCGTTCCATATAAACATACATAGGTAAATCCAGTATTCCCCTAACCTTCAGAAAGGGTTGATGGGGAGAAGTAGCTGGTAAGATTACAGGAAACAATGTTACTTTTAACTACGTGAGATAAAGGCAAGTTGCAATTACAATTCCATGCAATATTTCACCATGCAAAACTCTAGATAGAGAGAGAGAGAGAGATACAGTGGTCAAGAAATCCACAGTAGCACTGGCTGGCAAGTACAGTAAAGTATGTTGTAACAAAGTCCAAAGAGAGGAATGTAGCTAGGAATTAGCATTGAAGCTTTCACTTCAAAGCCACCTTTTTTTTTTTTTTTTTTTTTTTTTAATGTAACACAAGAATACTTGAGGCAACTTTAAGTCAGGTGAGGTACAATCAAGTCTAGCCACAAGGACAGAACTCAGCACAGACTAACTTACCCTGCCTCTCAGGCCTTGCAAGTTTTGCACTACTACTTCCCCTCTGGCAAAAGCCTTCAATTATGAAGACTTACTTATTTATTTAAGATACTAGGAGAAAGAGAGAAAGAAGTAAAAAAAAAAAAGAACAGTCTAGACAATTC
>NW_009187741.1:21037-50026 GCF_000690835.1 Fulmarus glacialis
TATGGTTCACCTTTTTTGGTTTATGTGGCACAAAGAGATGGGAGGAAAAAACCCAGAATTTTAAAGTATATTTTAGTGACTTCCAAAATCTCTAATGGAGATCCTGGAAGGAGTCAATAAAGCTCAAGGAACTTTGCCACGGGTCTCGTCTTCAGTGAAGTTTCCTTCTGTGTATGAAGTTTCCACTAGCACAAACACATAGAGGTAAAATGATAACAAATTCACCAGTTCTGCTTATGTTGCTTGCGAAGGATAGCGAAATGTCTGCTGCGATTACAGAATTTTCTTCAAATTACTATTACCACTTGTACAAAGTGCTATAAGCTATAGATACCACAAATTGCTTATTTTCAAGAAGATTGATACAAAATCTCCATGATAGAAAGAATGGTAGCCTGCAGTAAAAATCAGTATTGGTGATTTTACAACCCAAACAAAAATAGCTTTACAGAGCTGGAAGTAGCTACAGCTAGTGTTCAAATTAGGCTTCCTTCACCTAAAAGACCCACAAGTGTTTCAGTAACAGCAGGGACTCTCAGAAGTGAGATTCATTTTATGTTCAGAAACTTTTATGGTGCTTAAGTGAACACTAGATCTGATGAACTTCATAACGTAAGGACGACTGTTCAACATCTGGATATTGCAATGAATGCACTGTCTCATTTCAGTGCTTGATCAAAATGGAGTGCAAAAAAGTAAAAAGATTGTTATCACAGCCTAAACTCCACTGCTTGGCTTGCACATGTAGAGAGCAGAATGCTATGGGATTCACAAGAACAGCTTCTTTAAAGGAGGAAGAGGAGTGCTGTTTTTCCCTAACAGACCAAGGGTTAGTTTACAGTGACTAAAGACCAGGACCAGCCACCTTTTATAACTAGCTGTAGTGCTCAGGATGTTATCATGGAAACAGAAGACAAAACATCCTTCCTTAATCTCAAACCCAATCCATATCGAATGTGGAAGCATTGAAGAGCACAGCATTTTGTCAGTTTTCTGTTGTGCAGCGTGGATTAGTTTACTCAGGTACTAGCGGGGATGGTCATTTGCTTGCAAATGAGTGTCTTTCCTCATTGAGTTTTTATTTAAAAAGTAAACAGATTTGCACTGTTTAATTTAGGTTTAAGCAGGGTCCCAAAAGAAGAACCATCAGTGAAGCACACAAATTGAAGAACAGGTCAAGCTCTGAAGCCTGAAGAGCTCTATGCCATCCTCCCCTTTTTTTTACTGAGGAAAGAAAACAGCCTTGAATTCTGAGTAAAAACCTGCTCTATTTGGGAAAGGTTCAAAATCCAAAACCACACCCCAAAATAACCCAAATGCACGTATGCACATTTGTACGTAAAGAAGAGAGTATACACTGCCTTAAGCATTTAAATAAACCCTCAATTTTGAGAAGAAAAATTTTGAAAGAACTACTTTCACCTAGTTGTCAGAGTAAGGTCTCCTGGTTTCTATTCCTGTATCTGCTGCTAATGCAAATGCTATAAATTCCAGGCCATCTTAAAAGAGAGGCTGTTTCTAGCTATCCCTTCAAGTTTAGCAACATGGATACCAAGCATAAAACACATCTGTTATCATATGCTCTACACTATTTATCCAAGTACAAACCACGACAACTTTTCAGGCCTTTAATGAAACCGTAAGGCTTCTGTAACAGCTCTTGGCATAAGCTCTGAGGGATGAAGGTCAAAAGTCACTCTGCCAGAAAGTAATAATAAAAAAAGCTATCAAGCACTCCAATGAGAGTGTTTCAGAGTTGCTTTCAAGCTTAACAGAGAAACGCTGCAGAAATATCAGCAGTTGTCTTGTGGCAGTTTGCAAGCCTATCAAAATCATACATTTCTCACTTACGCAACTTCTCTCATCATGCTGGCTCTGTTGTAAACCATTACCTGATGGTGTGTATCAAACAGAAAAACTGAAAAATGTAATGAAGAACAAGCAGTCATAACATGTGCTTGTCATTCCAGCTCTAGTTGCCCTTTTAGAGTTTTACAATACAAATGAAGCTGGTCACATACAGTAAAAGTGAAAAATACCCTGGGGAAATGCACATGCATGACAGTCCATAAATCAGACTAGATTCATAGCTTGTGAAATCCATTCTTAATCTGTTTTGCATAACAATTTTACTTGAATACCCTACAGTTCCTATTTCTATTTGCATGTGTACTATTTTGTCCTAATATCTCTTACTAAAATGCACTGCCGGAGAATATATTTCTCACCATCTCCGAGGAAGCAGATACACCTGTCTCACAGAGACAGGGACAATTCCTGTGTGATCACACAACAGAGCTAGGACCAGAAAGCAGAGTTCCTTGCTAGTTGTCCCACACATTGCCTTTAAACACACTACAGCAGTCAACATGACTAAAAACATTCACTAAAGGACAAGGAAAGGCTTGCATTTCATTGAAGAACAGCATATTGCAACAGTAACAACCAGCCCTTAATCATCTCATGCTTGGTACCCCAAACCTCTACAAACATAAAATCCCCAAAACTGCTCTATCAAGAATGAAAGATAAGAAATGCTGAAATGGAGACAGTCGTGCCTTCTACTCCAAATGGAGAATGTGTACCATTATCTCTTCTATACCTCACTGCCCAAGAAACCACCAAGTCCAACACTCCACTCCCTGTACTTTCATTCTTAATTACTGCTTTTCCTAGCACACAAACTCAAGCAATTTACCTGTCATTTTTAACCAGATAGGAACAGTTATTTGTGGAGTGACATTGAGCAACTGCTCCAAGTAAGAGGTTCTCTATTACTACCATTCTAATGCTTGTACACAATAAAGTTGCTATGATGTACATAAGTAATAGCAGGTTAAAGTCTAAAAGGATGCGTTAAGAAAGACAAACTGCTTATGAACATCTGCGCAATACAAACCTTCAAAGAAGGTGACTGCAGCCACTGAAGCTGAATATTGCTCGGTCCACTTGGCATCCTGCAAAAATACCATACCATGTAAGGCACCTCTACTCCAATGCCGGAAAAGCTGGGCAGGAGGAAAGATGATTACTAGTGGAACAACCTGGACTTAATCTTTGATCAGGAATTTAGGGTATGTGACTAGAGGGCAGTTTTATAGTTGTCTTGTGGACTTCAAACTACAGTGCTCCACAGCCAAGGCCTTACACGCACTGAGTTGAAGAATTTCTTTGCATGTTGTATAGGTATTACAGCTCTGTCTATACATCTCAGTATGAGTTTTGCTTAAGAGCATTACACCACTTTGATTTCAACCAGTTTTCCACTGTAATGTTTGGGGTATTTTCAGAGGAACTGATACCTAGCTAGTTATTCCTCATTCTTTATTGGTGCAGTTGATTATTTCCGCCTAAGTGTAAGACAGTACATTAATCCTCGTTGAACATCTTCCTGTTTTTATAATACATTTCTTCAAATCATCAAGATAGTTTTAAATTGTATCTTCAGCATGCGTAAGCCCAACTCAACTAATCATCACCACAAATATTATAAGCATGCTCTATTTCATCACGCAGTTCATTAATGCAATATTATCATACCCAAGATTATATTGTGGAAAGACACTCAGAGCCTTCAAGTGCAACAGTGAACCACCGCTACCTAAGCTTGATTGTGGTTTTCTAAGTATCTTTACAATGCCTCCTATAATAAGTAGGTTTCAGCTAAATGAGGTCTCCCTGGTTGCTTATAAAACAGGCTGCCAATGCCAGTGAACCACTAGGCTTCATACCCCAGGATGCACTGGCAAGTTTAAGTGACTAACAATATGTCTAAAGACATTATGAAAACTGCAGTCTTGATGTACTTTGAAAACCTGGAAAAAGTTAAAGAAAAAATGCACATGCCTCGCACTGACAACCAGACTATTTGGTGAGAAGCAAGACAGATACCAACATTAACTGCCAGCTACAAAGCAAGCCAGAAGGAAAAAATGTAAAGGTTGCCTGAAATCACTACCAAAACCCAACTACATTTCAGTAAACACTGTAAACACTATCTGCTACATTTTAAAGCACACTAAGAAAAGATACAACCCGTAAAGGCCTTAAAGAAAAATTTCAAAAGTGTTCAAAACAGACTTTCATTTTTTGCTTTTAAAGGAAGTAAATTAACTTGATCTGCAGCTGCTCTATTTGTTTTTTTCCAGTGAAAAAGCTATTGCAATCACATGAGCAAAAGGTCCAACATGCTTCCAAAGATCAAGACAAGACGCAGATTCCGGCTGACTATTAATAGGGGAAAAAAAAAAGCTTTCAGTGCAATTGGCATATATTTACAAGATAGATAACCTTCAATTTTTTTTTTCTTTAAGTGCATGATTTTGTTTAAACTGTTTTATTACAGTATTTATTATGCATTCATTTTACAGTGTGGACAAGTTAACAGAGCAATAAAAACCTTAACTTTGCTTCATCTGCTTTTAAAATTTAAAGGCTTTAGGATTCTACTAGCATAGATTCTTGCATTTAATATCAATTGCTTAATATTTTATAGCACTGTAAATTTTACAGAACGTGAAACAGTCTTACTTAGCTCTTTGCCAGAAAGGTATCAGGAATAATATTTGACAACTAATTATCTATCGAACAAACTTCCCTAGGTCAATTACACCTGATATGCCATATTAAAAAAAAAAAAAAAAAAAATTTGAATGCAACACCAGTTATTCTGATACTACTGAACTTTTGCACATTTCAAGTCTCTTATTGATGGTCCTCAAAAACCACAGTTGTTAAGTTATGCCTTGAAACGTAGAACACTTATTCAATTGAACTCAGACCTATATGCCAAAATCCAGATGACTTAAGCCTGCATCCACGAATGAGGATGTTTGCAGGTATCTCTCAAACAGTCAGCAATGAAATTGTTAATACTGATACTGCACACATCGTGACCTCAGAATTAACAATCTTACTAGTTTATTCATACTTCTGAGCATGAATTCCTACCCAGCTACAAACTCAGAGGTTACACTATCAGTTTGTAGTGGCTAGATGTTTGGCAGCAGTATGCTGGAGTTGGTTTATGCAGTCTCTGTCGTGTGGCTGCCCCCTCCCACATGCACTCCTTGCAGTGGTAACAGGCACTCGTGTAGTTCAACAGATTGGGGAACTGATCTGACTGCAAAACAGTTTAGGGAGCTGGTGTTTTTTCACCTGCCTCAGTTGACTGGTTGGCTACACAGCAAGTGCAGGGTACAACTCTGGAACTGAAGCAAGCAACTGAGGAGACGGGAAGGAAAGGAATAGGGCAGGACTGCTTGAGCACGCACTGCCATGAAGGAAACACCCTTCGTTCCAGTTTCAAAAGACACAAAAAAAGGCCTGCTCCACAATTCTTGCAACAAACAACCCCAAAACTTACATATGCAAGAATTAACAGTTCCACCTGCTTAAAGTTTTGTCTAAGCAGAGTTAAACAGAGCAGACTATGGCAAAAGGTGGACAAGAGTTCAAGAAAGAGCACATGGGTGGTCCTGCAAAGGGGCAGCAAAAACCCAGACTCAACTGACTGTAAGTGGGAGGCGGGGAAATGAGGAAGCAAGCATGAGGGACTCAGCTGAGGCTTACAGAGATATTTGTGTCTTCTGATGATAGGCTTAATTTGGGTAAGCTTTTTTCCAAGCTGTATACAAACTGAAGCTAGGACCTTTAATGGATAAGATGGAAAGAAAAGTTACCTTCAGGTCAGCCAGCCAGGTTAAGCTAAGCCTCATACTGATCCTGGCAAGAGACATCTGAAGATTTTTGCAGCATAGAGAGAGAAAACAGACTTCATGCATGAAACAACTATCGAGTTCAGGGACACTTACAAGAAATACTGGTGGGCTGATCAAGCCTTTTTTCTGCTCTGTACTTTCAACAATGACAGCTGTTGATTCTTCTGACAAGTTTAATTCTTTACAGGTTACATCACTGTCATGCATGGCAAAAGTCATCCCTTCCAACTACACATTGCAAAACTGCACACAGGGCTTTATGACTAGATGTTTAAAAATTATGTGTTCATACCAGTGCACAAAACTCAAATGTTTTAGACATAGGATGTCAAGTGAGTGTTAACTGCAATATCCTTTCTGCAGCAATTGAACAATCTGTATTTACTAATTTCTCACACATCTAAAACACACATGTACTTTTCTGCCAGTCCCTAGAGCATACTCTGCAATTTGCATTTGAAAGTACAGAAGAAGGAAAAGCCCATGTTCCACTACCTTGAGACAGCTGCCCCAAATGTCATCACTATTCAGTTCAAACCCCAGCTGCAAAGGCTGATCACTTTGGGCAATGAAGCTCAAGTCTGCCATTTCCTGTTAGCACCAAAAAGGGTTTACAGCCGTAGTGATCTAAGAATAGTATTATCACCATCTATTTGAACTGCATTTTCCCCAACTTCAAAATGCATCTGCCACCCATGCATTTCAATTCCTATCCTACTGAAAAAGTGAAGTAAATAGTGTTGAAATCTCATTTTGAGATGAAAAATGAAAATTACTTTAAAAAAGTCTGCACAGGATTCTATAAGTAATCGCTGCAAAGCAACATCAGTACTCTGGACAGGATCTGAGAATCCCTCCACAAACAACTGTCCATGCAAAGTAGCCGTACTTCCTACCGTTGTTAGGACAGGCAACAGCAGTTGCATCTGCACCTTTGGGAAAGCATAATTTGGCTTTGGCCATAAAATCTACCAGGCATACTGACAGAGAACAAAATTACATAAATGCTTGTCGGACAGAAGATACAGATCTTTATTAAGCAGACTTCACACACTAGCAGAATGGAAAAGACTAACTAGTGATAATTAGACCAGAAAATAGAAATTAAAATACTGCAGAAAGCCCCTCCACTTTTCTACTGCGTTATGAAAAAATCAGTCTCCAATCTCAAGGCATGTGACTCTTTCAGATGTAAGGCTCACTGCAGTTGCCTTAAACCAAGAGATACCACAAATTAAATACTTGCCTCACCAATGCAGAGCTTCCACAACTCTGCTATAATTTTATGCAGAAATCTTACGGTTCTTGTTTATAGAGACAACCCTTTACTCAGATTGACTGCAATCTAAATCCTGCTTTGTCAAGAATGAAGTTCAGGCGGGAAAAAAAAGTTTTGCATTTGTTACAGTAAGGGTTCACTGTGCTCATTTGAATTATCCTCCTCTTACAACAGAGAAGATACGACTCAAACCAAGCATCAAAGTCAATGAATCCTCAACATCTTTATTTTTCCTTCAACCCTTTACAGCTCCTCACAGAAGTTATTACTGGGGGAGTATCACAGCAACAGCCCTTACATCACCATCTATTCCCCCTTCCTCCTCCACTACCCCAAATGGAACAGGCATGCTATCATTAAGCCAGCTCATGCAATTCTTTATTCTTTGCAATTTCCTACCTCTCATTTGAAAAACAAATACTTCACTGTTACCTAAAAATATATTAAAACATTGCCAGCAACTCAGCACTCAAAGCAAAACAACCATCACCACCCAGTGTGAATACACAATAGAAGCAGCATTTTCGGTAAGGCAAATTTTTAAATTCTTGAGAACAGCAAGAAAAATAATTCAAGTTACAAAAAGAAAGGTCTACTCTATAATTGCGAAAGAACACTGCTCTGTCACGATGAGACTCAGCCAAATGTATAGCCTGAGGGCAGGAATGAAGACTGCAGCTTGACAGCAGCAAAAGCATTCAGCAGCAATGCCAGCTTAGAGTACGTTGATCCAACTCCCAAGCCAAAGCCGGTCTCCCCCCAGCGCAGCCAGCACTACTTTAAATCAAATCAAAGACAACCTTAGCTAAAAACAAAACAAAAACAAAAAAACCAAAACCCCAAAAAACAACAAACCCCTCTCCACTGCTGGCTCTCTTCCCTGACCAGTTCACAGTGCAACCCTACAAATGTCTGCACTAGCACAAGTAAGTGTGACACACGAAACAGAATATCCTGTTTGTAAAGCGAAGACATGCCTCCAAGGCAGTGATTCCACAATTGAAGTGACAGCTAAGTTAAGCTTCTCCCAGTACCTTCTTCCCTCCAGCCATTTTCACCTCTGCACTCTCCATCCCTACCCTGTGCTGGCCCAAGTGTTCGAGAAGTTAGTCAAGACTGAACAGGGTGATGAAAAAAACCCGTAATTTGCAAGGGCTCCATTTTTTCCCAACGTGCTCAGTCCCAATGGAGCTCGGTCACTTACGTGAATTTTCTATCAACAGAGTACAGGAATTGGCAACTAGAGGAAAAGCTCAAGTGGTCCCTGTACTGCAAAACAATGAAGCCTAATTAAGAGTTATACACTCAATGTACTCTAGGCAGTTGGGGCAGCAACTTAAGTGATGTTCCTGCATTGCACACTTCTCTCTAAGCAAAACCAGGTGTAACAATATATACCATTCTACAAAAAGGTCCAATTTAGAAGACCTATAAAAATGACTGAACAAACACAGAAGGAGAAGGAACTTGCTTCCTTCTATTCCAGCTTTGTTTGATGTACTAACACATCTCTTCCCCTTCCTTTCCAATCTTCTTCCCTGTCCTCCAAACGCAACTTCAGGATGGGAACTGGCAAATATGCTTGTGTTCAAAGATGACCAGTACCACAGTTAGAGCAATATTCAAATGCTTTAAAAAGAGTTCTCTGCAGTATCTAATCCAGAAGTCCACCAGTGTAGTACAATAAAATTTTAAATACCCTATGAATCTGTTTGAATAGGAGTTACAATAAAATACAAATCTCTTAAAGACAGAGAATCGTATTTGCTTTTTAACTCCCACAATCAGCAGCTGCTTGTCATTTTGCTTTCTTTTCATTTACAGGCCTGAAGAAGCAGTAACACTTATTTCATAATTGGTGCCTGAAACTGCAGAAAGCACACCGCTTCCTCCACAAGTTTATGACAAAGACCTCTTGTAATCATCAACATTCACCTGACAATGTTTGCATTAGTGTTCTCAGTAAAACGTATGAGCCCATGGCAGAAAAGAGTCCCTTTCTCCATCACAGACTAGAAAGTTAACTCTTTGCAATCAATTAAAGTTGACCTCCCAGTAACAATAGCAAAGTTGTGCTGCAGATACTGAAAAGCTAGGGAATTCGATGCTCTAATTCAGTTGTCCCTTCTTCTTTTAAAGTATATGGCTACATATTTTCCAGCATCTTGCATTAATTCTCTGTAATTGTAATAAGATCGAGAGACACTCCATTAAGTTTTGTATTTTTGTGTGTCAAACATTGGGACAAAACTCTGGAAAATCCCATTTCTTTTCAGAAAAGCTAGAAAAAATAGTAAGTTCTCACCTATCATGAACTAGGGATCTCCAGAAGGTCCTCTTGTTTTAGATTCCCCAGAGTAAAAAGTATTGAACTGAAAATGGAATTCTTAATGACCATTACTTACTTGTTGTCATATATGGGGGAATTTCATCCTTTATAACTCAAATGAGTTGATTTACCCATCATTTTAGACAGTCTGTTTGGGGGGGGGGAATCTAACTGTATTACTCTTAACTACGAAAGTCTTTGAGAGCTTGATTATTTCAGGGTGATATAAACATTTTAATCCAAAATTTGCAGAACATACCTCAACTACCTTTTCAATAAATTTTTTGTAGCTGTTGAAGAAAGGGTTAAAACCAGGACATTTTCAAAACTAGAGACTAAGGGTAATGAGATCAGAATAATAAGATTACTATAATCTGCCTCACACACATAGCTAGGATCAGCCCTAATCTCTTCATTTTGAGACAGATGGAAAAAGCATGAAATCAGAGATAACAGGAGGCCAATTTCATAGAACAGGCAGCTTTTCAAGGCTCACCATAGCTGTAAGTCAACATTGATCTGTACCTATTTAACCAATTCTAATATAACATATTGGAAGGGAGAATCAGGCATCTCTAAATCCATACTACATAAACAATAAGAAAAAGTAATACATCAATGTGATTTTAATATGTTGCAGAATATAATAAAGACTAACTAAAAGACTCATTTACTGAGACACTACCCAATACCATTCCCAGATGCTTTAATTGGAAACACAGTGAGTAAAGAGCCAATCATCTGAAAAACTAGAGACTGCTTATTGATTTTTACTATAAGGTGGATAAACACTGTTAAGATAGCAATTTGCATCTGTGACCAGTTTGACAGAAAGCGACAGTTTTAATCTTGGTTTAAGACAGCATATTAAAGAGATGCAGCATGGAATGACCCCTTAACTCTTCTATTCTGCAAGATATGAATATTGGTGGGGGGGAGAGGGGAAGCGTGAAATAGCCTGAGATACACAAGATAGCTGAGAGTGATTATGGTGGCCACTATCCAGCTACCTCAGTGGAACCTGGCCAAGAATCAGCAATAAGGAAACTTAGAGAAAAGAAAAAAAAGCATGCTATGTTTTAGCACCACATAGGATCAGGAAGATGCCTTGAGATCAAATAGCACCGTTAAGGGAAACAGAGGTAAGCAAGAAATCATCCAAGGAATTAAAAATAGACTGGTAGCTATAAGATAAATGGAAAATTATTTTTCAAGCTGCTAACAGCTCCTAACTTTTTCCAGAAAAAAGCCCTACCCTGTAGGTCAGCAAAAGCCTCAGGCTCTCTAAATCAAAATCTGCAACATAAGACCTTTGAGGTTTGATGTGAAGTTTAGCAGTATTGTAAGCTAGTTATGCAAAGACCTGAGAAAAGCAAAAAAAGGAAAAAAAAAAAAGAAAAAAAAAAGAAAAAAGCACCATAAGATCCAATCTTTTACCAAGAAGGTTCACCTGTTAGTTCAGAGTCATAACTCTCAGATCACATTAGCAGTTTGCATGCATCTGCTCTTAGCCAATAATTTTACAGCATGTCTTAATTCTGCCCACAAAAAGCCTGTTATTTTGTAACATATTATATAGACATAGCCACAATTAATAAATTTGGTTGGTAGCCACACAAAGCTCTTTCTATTGCCTCAACTCTGTTTGTACATATGCATAACTTGCCGCCTCACCTCTTATATGCGCATTTAAAATTTTAAATTTAACTCCTTTGTGGGGAAGACATGCAGAGCTGCAAAAAGCACTTAGAAGCCATTTCATTTTAGGATGGTTCACTGATGAAAGCCCAAAGAGGAGACTCGATCACATCAGTTCCGCAGGGCTGGTCAGACAATCCCGTCCACATAAAAAGAACAGCAAAACCAACAATAGCGTAACTTCAGCCTCCTGGCAGGGATGATTTTTTGCTCCCTATCAGAATCTTAATCCAACTGCATGTAAACAAACCCTTGCTTAAAACAAGGCACCTTCATAACTTCAGTTATAAATGAGCGTTGACCAAAATAAAGATAAATTAACGAAGCTTATATTTCCCTGTACAAATCAAGGCAATTTCAGTGCATACAACTAACAACATTTTGGCTTAGCAAGACATAAAAGCTCAGTTTTCCACAGTTTAAAAAAACCCACCATTTAAGGCACCTAAAATACTCATTTACAGCTAAGGAACTGCAACTATATTCATCAGAGAAGAGATTTTTCAGCTGCAGAGTGACAGTTTTAATGTAGAATATTTTTGACTGATATAGTTTATTTAATGTTTTTACTGATTTATGGCTAGCAACTTCTCAAATTAGAAAGGAAACGTACAGGTACTTGGTCTGGCTGATCTTCAGAGAGTGAGAATATTTAAGAGACAGGAACTCTTCTTGTTTTCCAGTAACTGCAAAGCTGCTCAGACTTCCTCTCTAGTGGGACATGCACACGCACACAGAAGAGGAAGACGCTTGCAAATGGTTTCTGATCAAAACGCTGAATATTGTCTGACTCATTCCTGTCACATTTGCATAATACAAAGCACACCGAGAGATCTTGCAAACCTTCATGAGAGCGTAAGTGTACATATCAAACTAAGCAAACTGAAGGCAGTTTCCACAATCGGCTCTAGAACACTATACCCACTTAAAAACATTTCACAGAATGTCTCCAAGACAAAACAAGATGTCTCACAGAACCAAACAAGAAGAAATGAGATGCAGCTTTACTGTACAACATTACATTAGCACCAGTGATTTTCCTGCCCACGTAACACTGAACGGGAGAAAGAGAGGATAATAAAGAGGTCCTTTAATGGAAAAAGATTTTTAGGGGACTTGCTTTTGAAGGCCTGAGATGGCACATTGCCATTTTCTTGCACCTATATTTCAATGGATGGCCACAGCTCCCAGCAGGTCATGAGCCACACTTTAGAAAAAACCCCAAACCAAACCAAATCAAACACCAAACAAAAACCAACCAGGATTATGCTGGTGTTGCACTAACAACTTGAAGTTCAAAGACAGTTGCCTGCCTGGCAGGCAGCTAAACACCACACAGCCATTCGCTCACTCCCCCGCAGTGGGATGGGGGAGAGAATTGGAAAAAAGGCAAAACTCGTGGGTTGAGATAAAGACAGTTTAGTAAGACAGAAAAGGAAGGTAAAATAATAATAATGATAAAAGAATATACAAAGCAAGTGATGCACAATGCAATTGCTCACCACCTGCTGACCGATGCCCAGCCAGCTCCCGAGCAGCGGCCACGTGGCCCCCCAGCCAACTCCCCTCAGTTTATATACTGAGCATGACGTCATATGGTATGGAGTATCCCTTTGGCCAGTTTGGGTCAGCTGTCCTGGCTGCGTCCCCTCCCAGCTTCTTGTGCACCTCCAGCCTCCTTGCTGGCAGGGCAGTATGAGAAGCCGAAAAGTCCTTGACTTAGTGTAAGCACTGCTCAGCAACAACTGGAACATCAGTGTGTTATCAACATTACTCTCACACTAAACCCAAAACACAGCACTATACCAGCTACTAGGAAGAAAATTAACTCTATCCCAGCCAAAACCAGGACAACAGTTGAAACAGTCCATTCTTACAGATCGTTCAAGTCACCACTGGAGGTTGTTATGAGATACAACAGAGCTTTCACTCAGCAACTTTGGTTATTTCCATTTGGACAGGTTCTATTAAGAGAAAAAGATTTCAAATAACAGCTGTACTGAAAGACTCTTGTTAGCCAAAGACATCATGTACACTCCAAATTCAAACTTCTGGGCATGCAGGAAGCAAAAAAGTTTCAAAAAAACAGTCAACAAGGCAAAGACGTTAGATCAAAAAAAAAAAACCCAGAAGAAAATGGATTTCAGTGGATTTTGCAGCTAAATAATCTTTGTGAAAATGTATTTAATCACAACTCTGCTTCACAGGTTGTTTTGAGAAATGTTTCTAACAATTTTAAAAGCGAAGAAAAACAAATTGCACCAACTGGTTATGCTCAGTTATCTTTCTAAATCTATAAAGCAACCCAAACAACTTGTTTCAGATATAAACCCTTCATTTCTTTTCCAGGTTTCCTTAGCTCCTTGATCATGAGGGATACAACTTCTATGTCAATACTCTTAACATTGTATCCTCAGTCATTTTATTAGGAAGACTTGGGCAATACACTTAACGATCAACCCCAGCTTTTACACAACTGCCAAAAATGACAGCCTTTGCTGCACAAAGCTTCTTCAGTGCTTTCATAGCAACTCATGTCTTTAGCATAAGTGAACATTATTAGGGCAAATGCACCGAATTCTATAAAAACCACAAAGTGGGATTAGAGTACTAACATCTCACGTTGATCTTTAATTCACGATAGCTTCAAGTTTAAGGAGAAATGTATGATTCTTTTCAGTCTGCTATGGAATAATGAACTAGAATCCCAGAAATCTTTTAATGACATTTAAGTTTAGCCTATTTTTGGGTCACAACAGGCCTTAGTTAAAAGTTTTGATTCACTCCAACACTAAACCATTTTTCTTTCTTCTCCAAACTCATCATTAGATTATGGTTCAATTTCTGGAGAACCAATAGTATACAGAACAAAACATCTACAATTCTGTACTCACAAAGTTGGAATAACGAAATTCAGAATTCCAACGGCCTCAATTTAACCATAAAAAGCCCAACAATTTCTGGCAAAACAGGAAAGATTAGCCTTTAAAAAAAGAAAAGAAAAACACACGCCCCACCAGAGCCTGTAAAAATATGCATTCCTCAGTATACTGAAAAAAGAACATGCTTTGATAACTAATGATAGACTGAGGAGTTGGAGAGAAGGATGTCTGAACCATAAACAAGGAATTAGATGTTGAAGAATAAGGATCATTCCTTTAAAACAAGGAAAGCTATCAGAACTAAATGGCCTGTATCTAACCCCCAAAAGAAGCCCACATGGAATGCCAGAAGCCATTATGAATGGCAAAAAGTGGAAAGATACCAATAACCTCCGCTTTTGAAAAAGGAGCAAAGATGACCACCATACTGTAGGGACTACATGCATGCCAGAGAGCTGCCTGATGCTCTGTAACATACACTCATTTCAGTGTCAAAAGTGGTCCTACTCTGACTTAAACTGGGAAAGTGTAAGGCCCAAGAACTCCAAAGCAAGTTTAACTTGCATTCTACCTTAGAAAATGTCCAAAACCACAGTTGTGGGGGCTTACTGAAAGTAATCTTCTGAATTACGCACCATAGGGGAGGGGAGAGGGAAAAGTGAGGAGCATTAAAAAAAAAAAAAAAGGCAACGCCTGCACGTCAAAGCGATGCTTTAAAAAAATTCCCCGTATGTTATGAAGTTCCTCTTTCACTTCAGGGCTAATAAAATAGCATTAGTCCACTTCCAATTCTCTCCATAAAAGGAAAATAAAACATTTACATGGAATTTGCTCACACCAAGTGAGAGTAGGAGAACTTTCTAGTTCTGAGCCTACAATAGTCGTCGTAGCTCACAATCACATGGATTGGGAAAAGAAATACTCGTCCAAAGCTACTCAGGGTTAGGAAGAAAAACAGTATTAGTATACTAATACAGGAATCATTCTTTAATTTAAAAAGATGCACTACCTACAATATCTCAGAGGAACAGAGAAATATAAAACTGATAAATAAGTACTGATATCTTTTTTTTTTTTTCTTAAATGTAGCATACTATTAGAAACACCACCGATCTCTACAAGAGAAGTCTATTGCTGCTTTCTTGGCTTATGGGCAAAAAAAGAAAATCAAAGAGTGTCCTTACATGAATAATGCAGAAACGCAGATACTAAATGCCCAAAGCAGTAATTTGCTCCAGAATCCTAAAGTCAAGACAGCTGAGGCATCAAATTCTTTAAGGAAAAGATCAGAGATAACTAAAACCATCTCCTAATTAGTGTCTCAAATTAGAAGAACTGTTCCAGGTCAAGAACAAATTAAAACAAGAATAGAACTCGTCATGGCTCCATTGCAATAACCTGCAAGGGATATCATAATGCAGGTCACTGATACCCTAGAGTATATTATTTGACCACTAACTAATTTTAAGCTCCCAAGTACATTATAGTAGCACAATATCTCCACTGTAAGTCTCAGTAAAAGCTAAAGCACTAAAACTCTCCCTTACTGGGAGACTCCAGTCAGATCAATGCCTTGACCACAAAACCCTGCCCCCCTGGGCCCTAAACAGGGGTCAATCATTCCTACACAACAAAATGGGATTTTTAGACCATGCGTTAGCATGGATGCATTCAAAAACTTTCCTGAAATTGGAGTTCTGGGAAGACCTCAATATGTGGAAGCCATCTCACTAATGTGCTCACAAACCAGGATCAGGCCTTATCTAAAGAAATTAAATACATGTCTCGCACCATGATAGATACCAGTTGGTCCCAGCTGGTTTGCAGCAATATTGCTAGTATGCAGCCATAAAACCTCCCTGGAAATACAGCTATCCAATTAAGTTGACTTTCAGGCAGCTGTTTGGAAGCTGGGCTCTTCTGGCAAAGCTATAAAAGCAAAAAGCAGTCTTCACCTCAGACCTCCATTTAATCAGTGGCAAGAGAGAACAAAAATATAACTCCATACAGAAGACAGATGAATCACTAATTGAGATAAACTAGAATAATTGCAAGGCCAAGACTCAGGCTTTTCTAGGCTTTATGTGGGTTGCTTCATTTTAAAAAAACCCAACAACTCCGGTTTTCGGCTATTCATCTCCACAAACGTACTCATTAACAACACAGGACCGCCCCCCCCAGTGGCTTAATATAAGTGGCTTAACACGGAAACCGAAGGGTCAACGTCCACAGTGGAGGGAGACTATACCACAGCGATCCCAGGAGGAGCTGCGCTGTTCAACAGCTTCATGAGTGACCTGAGAAGGTGACAGAGGGGTGAAGTGGCAAAGTTCGCCAAGACAGTTTTTAAGCGTACTCAAACCTTAAAATTGTTGAGTTGCACAGGTAACTTTTAATACTAAAAGACCAAGTGATAAATGTCAGATTAAATACAATGTGCAAAATAACATGCATGAGGAAAAACACAACCAAAAACCCCGAAGAACCATAACTATACGAAGCCATAGGTTTTAAACAAACTATTACTCCTATTACTCAGCAAATATCCTGGAATCATGGGGGTAGTAATCTGAAAACAAATTAGAAACATTACCTAATACTCTGTTAAGAAAGATCCAAAACAAATATTTTGACACTGTAAATCTGTTCTGTGTCAGCCCCTGAATACTCTGAGTACCTACACTCAACCCATCCCAAAAAACACTAAAATGAATTTAAAAAGTTGAGAAAGGAACAAGAATAAATCAAAGTATGGATGGTTTTTGCACTATAGGAGACCAGACTCCCCCAACTTCCTTCTCAGAAAAAAAGTGACAAAGACAAGAGGACATTTGCAAATCTATTCTCCCCATGAGAAGTACGGGGAGAGACCTTTTCCTACTATCTGTTGCAAGGGAAGGGGGACAGAAGAGGAAGAAAAAAAGTCAATAAAATTCCCAAGTAGCAAGTTTCAAACCAACAAAAGGAATAACTTTTTTCCACACAGTACATGTTTACATTATGGGACTTTAATGCTATAATGTACAGATGGACTCAAAATGGATTTAGAAAGATGCATAGAAGGTGTGGCCATTAGTGGCTGCTAAAACACAATAGTCCAGATACAGCCTCCAGCTGAGAAAGTCACTAAAGCTTGATGATAGGAAGCCAAGACCTGATACAAGGAGGAAGATGACGTACAGTGCTAAATGTCTCACCCAATACAGCCAGCACTCAAGGGGTCCAGCTTGCCTAGTCTCTAATGGCAAATAGTACAGTTATTCAGGGAAGAATAGAGGAATGTTATCTGTGTAAAGAGTTTTCTGTTACTTTTAATCATGAAAATTGCATATAATACACTTCAGATGGGAACTGCTCCCAGAACGATACGGGACGCTATTTTAACATTATGAAGGGTAGAATTTACTTCCACAGGAGAAAGTCTAAAGCATAATCCATTATAAAGGTATAACAAACCTAATATTATCTGTGGCAACGAACACGGAGTAGGAGAAAGCTGACTAATACAGGTAGTTGGCAACATGGTACAAGGACCGTGTAAAAGGTCAGCTCAAATCTGTTCCATGATAGTGCTGAAAAACCTTGTCAAACCCAAGCACACCCCAGCAGTGTTACTTGTTCCTTGCATTAAGACACAAGAGCTAGCTCCACTCATTTGGATGATTCTCCTTACCCCCCAATTAGTAAATTGGGAGTTTTGGGGACCATGAATGAGGGAAAACAGGTGGTTTTACAAGAGTTTGATTAGGTATGGCCAGACTTCTCATTTTGGACTGCAATCCTGAACAAAACCAGCTAAATCCAGTTAGATTCAAAGCAAACTAAGAAAGTGGTATAACCATATTTGCTTTGTGAGGACTTTAAACTAGGGAGCCCAAAAGGGTCTAGAACTATACTCTTGTGGGCTAGCTCAGACACTTCCACAGAATGCTAATCTGCAACTCACGTAAGTCACCCATGGGTAGATTTCAGTAGCTGACCAGACTATAAGACGGCTCTTTTATCAACGTATTGCCTTCAGCTTTTTTGAAAGTTAGAAATAATTTTTCTTCTCAACAAATAAGCTTTATGGGGAACTTATTACTCATAATGCAAATAGCATCAACAGTGTCTCTAATCTTACTGCATTGTAATCCAAACAGAGACAGGTGGAACGAAACACAAGCTTTTCAAGGAAAAGAAAGCTCAACAAAGTTTATAGAAACATCGGAAGCCTCTTTTTACTTATGATCTTCCTTTTTACATTACCTAAATAAACTGAGTGAAGGTAACAGCTTGCAAGATTTCCAGACATAACAAGCTGTAAAGGAAGGGGTGGAAGCTAGGAAAGCTGGGTCAACTGTAGTCACTTTGGATATCTCTATTTTTTGTGACCCTGTAAAGAGAGAGTTGTTAGTTTCAATCTGGGTCTTTCTAGGTAGAGTCATGGCAGTCTTCATCTATCCATCCTGGCAGAGAGCAAATTACACTCTTAACCTAAAAGGTAATGTTCAGGAAAAAAATGAGGAATGTATCAGTTCCTGCTAAGGAGTAAGGAAGCGTCAAAACAGCTTGATGCTGGAAGAAGCACCCTGGTACAAATGGTCCAAACAGACAAATCCACACATTAGTTTTTGACAAACTATAGTTTAATCAGAGGTAGGACAGAGGCATTGCTGCAAAATATATTTAAAGAAATAAGGACAGAAGTGACCATTCCAGCGGTCAAAAGAGAGCCTGAATTGCCAGTCCATGCTTTATCACTTCCAGGGCTAAGGACACGTCTTGACAAAGTATTCTTCAAGGACATGCAAAACATAACAGAAACATAAAATTTAGCTGTGGAATATATGCACAACAGGTTTTCCTGATACTGCCTCAACAAGGCATGTTTGTCAAGCTGATGTTCATCTCGCCAAAATTCAAGTACTATTTGAAGGCAAGGTTGGGAAAACCAACATTTTAAATTTCACCTTTAAAAGTTTCCATTGTACTTGCCTCCATTACAGCTGCCACTTCCTCCTCATTTTCCTCCTTGCATTTGTTTCTTCCCTTCCTCTGCAACTGTAGGACACGCTTTGAGCACTTGTTTGCCTTCCCTCCCCACCCCCCCCAAAGAATTAGGAATTTTCCCTGATTAGTTATGCCCCCAGTAGTAGTACAGATTAAAGCACAAGACCTGAACTACACAGGAGCTCGGGGAAATACCTCTGAAGTAAAAGTGGCAGATTTTCCAGAGAAACTAGCAAAAGATGCACACTTCTGCAGCTTAAAATCCTTCCCGTATTCTGAAATAAATTCACTTAAACCTGGAATCTAAGCATAGCTCTTTCCAAGCAGACCATAATTTACTGTTAACAGCAGAAAGTAAAAGCCAGATCAAATGGTTAAAATATCACTTTCATATTTATGCTAAAGAAGCGTAGGTAACAAAAGAATACTCAAAATTTGACCGCACGTAAGGATTTATAATGGAAAAACCTACTCAAGCTCAGCAAGAGTTGCATGGTTTAAAATTTTGTGCCAATTTCTCACAAACCAGAGGGCTGACTAGCTTAGACCACAAGTCTTCTGCATTAGCAGAGCTGCTATGATTTTGCATAACAGCAGCACTTTTTTTTTTCCTTCCACACGTAAACCTGTAGAGTTTTAGTACAAGTTAGAGCAAGAAGTAGGTTGGGTCAATGCAGAAAACGTCAATTCCAGAGACAAATTATTTAAATAAGAGGTTTTTTAAGTTCAGCTGAACTTAAAAAGAATGCTTTCTGCTCTTTGCATGAGGTCCAGCTGCAGTGGAGCCAATACGCAGTTCACAACAAAGTGTGCATGCTGACACGAACGCATGCAAAGAAGCTAAATTCAGCAGGTACAAACAGAATAAATCTACTCTGTTAAGTATTCACTTTCTATATTTTATTTATAAAGGTCAGTAATGTTTGAACACCACAATTATAAAGTAATTACAGAGGCTGACAATCTACTTCCTAGACAAAAATAGCTGTCCTAACTTTTGCCTTATTCCAGTCACCATCCTGACCTGCCCCCAAGGGACCAAAAACCCAACTGATTTGATGAATCTTCAGTAACAGGACTGTTTATCTGTTTTCAAAACCTCAAACAATTGGAGACAAAGATCAGATACAGCAACTCAAGTGAGCAATCATTTCTCAAGAGGGAAAAAAGCCTCTTGGGCTCTTTGAGACATTTAAGACATTTTTAAAATGGGCTTTTATTTAGTATCTACATAAAAACACTATTCTTCTAGTAAAGAGAGAAATAAGGGCTGAGGAAAATTATGAACACAACCATTTAAAATGCAAATTTCAGATGCATCTAGTAACTAATCAGCAAGTATTGTAGAGTAGCATCTGGGTTTCAGAAATATGATAAATATCCTAAAAATAATTATCATGAGCAATTTTGGAGACTGTCAGTTCACTTTTTTCTCTATTAGAGTTCAGCTGTACAACTCCATGTGTTTAGCACATGTCACCATGAAAAAACACATTCTTAAGTTTGTTAAACCAATTCTCACTTGAGTGTCAGATGGTGGCACCAATCATGCATATAAGACATGGGAACAAGTTCAGGCTCCACCGCAGACAGTCTGCTTCACAACCGTTTTTCTACTCCATTTGAATACCTACTCTTATGAGGTGTTACAAGATGACTTCAAAGTTAAAGGCATGTGCCACTCATGAGCAGTGCTTTAAGTACTCAGCAACAGGGCTTGAGCCTAGAATGTGACAATGTGCAGCTTGAAGCTTGACAGATTGAGATCGACAATGCTGCTGTTCCATCTAAAAAGATATTTGAGGGAAAGGACAACTTTATACAGCATTCCCCACACTATAGATAATGCAAAAAAACCAACCAACCAAACAAAAATCATAGAAAGTATTCTCCTATCCTATTTTCTCTCCCAAGGCCCAAAGCATCTAAACCCCACATTTTTATTTCCTTGTGTATATTCTAGTCGCTAATGTTTGCCCAACTTGGGAGATAACGTTAACTGCCACTGCAGAGCCAGCAAAGGAAATGAAAGAGCAAGAACTGCTGTGGGATAAAGCTGCAGATAAGAACTTGTGTACCAAACTAGTGCAGTATCAGTTTGCTCATCTGCATAGAAATGCAGAATACATACAAGTCACCTACTCATTTGCATTTTGAGTTTAACAGAATTTTCAGAGAAAACTGGAAATGATAGAGATCAAAGGCAGCTTTCCTAACAAAATGCTAAATAAAGCAAGTAAAAAAAAAAAAACAACCATTGAGACCTAGTGCCTCTTTTCACTAGTGCCCCAGTGAAATGGATTATTACACAAAAGCTCCATTTCTAAGTCCGTAAGATTAGGCAGAGGAAGAGCAAATGCATTTCCCTCGTCACTTTTCTACCTAAACATTACATTCACAAGTCACAGCTTCATCTCTCTGGCTAGCACCTATCCCACCAGCACTGAAAGAAGGGAGTGAGGGTGAGGGGGGAGAACGGAAATAGGCTTGTCCTTTGCTAGACATCTTGCTAATTTAAGACCTCCAGAGCAGCCACCTCAGACATCAATGCATCACACACCTTGTAACACAAAACTAAGCACAGGCTAAGTATTCATCCAGAGTCCCGTGTAAATTTTGTAAATCGTGCTGAATCCCATAATGTGGTTATCATTACTCCAACTACCTGAAAGTTAGCTTGGACATAGCTACAGAAGATACAGTCCCATCTCTTCACTACGCAGTGCAGACATACCCGTAATCCTAAAGAGGGGTGCGACAGACTCCTCTCATTTCTGCTTACTGCTTTAACAACGTTCTGCCGTCAATCCTGGAAAGGACATTCTGCAATTCAACACCACAAACCAGAAGAAACGTGAAGCTACATACACAGTCACACAGGAAAAACTCAAAACAAAACTCATCTCATCTAGTTCATGTATGTTGCCAAATCCTTTGCTGATGCCCATTATGTGAGTGGCTTTAAATATGCTTTTGTCCAGGGGGTGGGGTAGTAGGGGTGTTTGTTTGGATTTTTCAAAGTTGTTATGGTTCTAGAACTAGCTTTTATTTTTCAAATCTTTCAAGACCTACATAAATAAAATCATTAACAATTTAGCTAATGTTTTAATACAGAAGTAACCAACAAGCTAAGTATGGAAATCTGGCATCATCGGTATAATAGCCTTAAATTAATACAACAGTTCAGTCTCACAGCAATAGTGAAAATGTCCTAATGTTATCTTTAGTAGTTCCTCCAGTTTAGATTTATATTGTAAAATTCATCATGTTTTATGAATTACATTCCCTTTTTGCTCAATGTGAGATTATAAGATTTTTGGCTCCAGTGTTGTTAGGGGACTAATGCTTAATTTTCTTTCATTTTCAAAGAAATAGAATTAGTTTTGCCCAGCTCATTTTTTCCTGAGGTTTAGGCTTTAGTTATTGATTTCTGATATATAGCCACCGGCAACTTTAAAGCACAAGGGATTTTATCAAAGATCATATAGTTCACTGCTTATGTTAGGCTGAGCTGTACGCAGACAAATTGGATTCCTTATCTGCCCTTGCTTAGTTGGATCTTTATTGATTATAGTGAGAAATCAGAGAATTCTGAATTTCACTACAAACAGGATCCCTCCTCCTCCCCCAGTTAGCAGGGGTCTGCATAGAAACTGGAAAACTATGAACACTACATTTATGACACTCTCAATCCTTTAATACATGCCACTAAAAGTCATAATCCCTCTTTTCTTCCCCCAACAGTGATCAAGCTTTTACCATTTTCATTAAAAAAAAACCTAAATCAAAGTTAATCCATTAACACCTGGGGTGCCCCTCAGAATAACATATATTACTGATCTGAAACTCTCAGACATTCCCTCATCACATAGTTATCACAAGAGAAATGTCACTGAACCAGAGAGACGACATTTTTGTGTTGCCAGTAAATAAAAGCACATCACATTGGTTGCAGTTTGACACGCATGTTTAACAAGCAGATAAATAATTTAGCAAGCCAAAATTTGATTTTCTGATATGTCTATGCTAACACTTTTCAGAAGTCTGTCACACCAGTCATACCAAAAGCTGGACCTCACAGAGAAGCTGTAACAATAGCACTTCCATTAAATTGACAAAAGGCAGCTGGAGCTTCAAATTAGCATAATTTCCCGTGGTTATAACAGAATGCAATACATCTTAAGCCAATATAATAAAATTAGCTGAGTTGACCACTAGCTTTAATCAGTGTCTTGTTTGACATTCAAAACTCCAGTAGGCTTCAGATAGCACACAGCTCGCAAGAGCTGATTTTTCTCTGCTTTTGGATAAAGTTTAAATAATCACCACAGATAGCTACTAAATAAAAACAAAGATGCCATTTTTAAGAAGGAATGTGTTTACTCCTTGCTTGCAAAGACTGCTTTACACCTTCAGTCTGGAACACGCCATATTTATGTCTTCTGCACAGAGACACCTTCAGCAACGCAATCTTGCTCTAAGCAGGTCCAAGCTCTTTTACAAATATGTAACATGCGTGTTTTCTTTTTTAGGCACACGTACCTTGTGGAGGTCAGGCAGTCCTTCCTACAACCCTTCCCCCCGATGCCTACAGAAGTTGGCTAATAAAACACATCCCACCTTCATATTACCATCATACATAAGAGCAACAATATTTGAGAAGTTTGTACTAAAAACATAGGCATTGAATAGTTGGATAGACCAGAAGAATGCAACCTCTTATAGCAGCAGCTCTTTGTAACACAGATCTCCAACTGCCAGGCTGCCAAATCAACTACATCTAAGATAACTGTACTTGTCTTTATGAGTCTCTGTAATTTTCTGATAGTTTTGTCTTCTTAGACTGCAATATTGATCACATATTGATAACAAATATCATCTTCATTCAAGGCCGCCAGCCAAGGAACGTGACCTAAGTGCACCTTTACAAATCAACCATCACATACAACAGAGTTGCCACTCACAGCAAAGTCACAGAATTACGTAGGTTGGAAAGGCCTCTGGAAGTCACCCAATCAACCCTCCTGCTCAAAACAACTCTAATTAGATCAGAGTGCTCAGGGACTTTTCTGGCTATCTCCAACGATGGGGATTCCACAACTTCTCTGGGCAACCTGTTCTAATATTTGACCTATTTCACTATAAAGCACACAGTGCTTGCAATTTGCCTGAATCATTAATTCAGAAAACTATTTCTCACATATTAAAATCATCAAGACCACACTGAGTTCATCGCCTTACAAAAAATGGGGAAAGATGAAGGAGGTGTGTAAGGAAAGGAGAGGAAGGATCTGAGTGAAGACAATTTCACCCAAAACAGAGGACAAGTCTTTGCACTACTCTTCAGCAAGCTGTGAATTTCTGCTCTCCAGCACTGACACCATGACGTAACAGCCAATGCAGGTGAGGTCAAAGACAAGGTATGAGGAAGAAGAGAAGGGGGACCATGCTCCCCTTGTTTATCATACTCCTCCCTCTATTCAAAACTGCTTCACTGTATCCAGACACAGAAAAATGGTTTTCATGCAGGAACTGAAAATGCCATCTCAGCATCAACTGTTTGCAAACACTCAATCCTCTCAAAGGCTGACAGAAAGAAAATAAGTCTGATGGCAACAATCACATGAACAGAACCTGTGGTGACTGCCAAGTGTATGATCAGAGTAGGAAAAAAAATCTTGACTTTGCTGAACAAAATTGTCAAGTGATCAAAATCCTATCAAGGAATTCCTTCTTTTAGCATATAGGGAAGGTGGTTTGTGCGTTACACAAAAGTGAAAACCCCAAAATTAAAGATGATGGTCCTCTATTTAAAACACCACCTGAATAATTTTACTCATAAAAACAATTTGTAAGTGCCCCTGAATTAATTATGCTGACAACTACTGGGAACAGGAACTTATTCAGTTCTTCAGAAGATCACTTTCCAGCTATGCCCCAACCCTACGTCAGAAGAAGGAGAAAGAGGAAATGGAGCAGTGGTCTATAGTTTTTTTTTTAAAAACCCACAATTCTAAGATTCAAGATATTAATGAATATGTTTAGTGCTTCTGTATTAACCACACAGAAATGGTTATCAGAGCACCATGGTATTAAGTGTACACTTCAGATTAGGTGTAGAAGGAATAGAGAAAAGACATGATGATGAGATGAGAGAAAGAATGATGATTTTTCTTCTCTCCTCCCCCTCCAGCTCCTGCCAAACCACCAGCAAGTATTAGCACACTTTAGGTCTGGATACTTGCCAGTTAGCACAAAGGCCAACAAAACCAGAAGCTGCTAGAAATACAATAGTTTTTGGGGACATAAAACCCTAATAACAAATATATAGAGAGACTGAAGTTAACTACTCCCAGCTTCAATAAATACAGCAAGTGAAAGGGGAAAAGACTGAAAAAGCATCATGACAACCATCAACTATTCAAAGTGAAATACAGTAAATCCAAATTTCAAGTAGGAATCCCTCAGTTTCCTTTTTTTACTATTTTAAATAACAGGACAGGCTATCTTCACACCCCCAATAGCATGCCACTAACCAACAAGTTTTTGTGAAGCAACCACCAGTACATGAAAAGAATGGCAGCACTGTACTGTAATCAGAAGACACAGAAGGAAGCAGCAAGCTTTCCTTTCTCTGGAAAAGGCTTGAAGAGTAGTATTCAGTGTATTTAAAAAGTTTAAAGAAAGCTGTCAGTTTGCATCTCCTGAATTGCAATACCACACACTGCTATAGAACCACTAGACAAAATGGTAAGGGGATCCAGTCTACTGCCAGGGTTACAAAAATCATAGAAGCAGCTTTTGCCATATAGTGCCCACAAAAGAAAAGGCCAAGCACTTTTCCTCTTCACTCAGCTGTTTTACAATTGCAAGCCAAAGGTCAACTATCTTCACTCACTTTTGGAAACCAGCCACAAGATTACTAACAACCAGCTTAATGGCTACAGTTCAAATGCTATTCAATCAAGTCCCCAATCTGGGTATGCAGCAGTAATGGCACCATGACATCATAGGCAAGTTATCTGCTGAAATCAGAGGGAGTTAGACAGTTAGACAGGCATTTTTGCCTTCTCTCCCCACAAAGAGAAACATGAACTTCCAAGGAGTGGGAATTAAAGTGTTAGAGATTTTGTTCTTTCCTTAGTGTGGCCAAGGCATAACATTTTGCTACGAAATAATCCTTCGCCATCATCATATAAGCCATCAAACTAACTCGACTTTCTGGAGGTGCATCAAGACAGGTGTCTAATAGCTAGATTTAAAGAAGTCTTCACTACACGTCAAGTTACGTGTGCGCCTCAGCAAGGGATATCTAAAGAGCGAAGTGTGCAGGTGCATTCAACATGTTACAAGTTTATTTCTCTTCCCAATTCATTCAAGGGCAGCAGGATTGACCTGATTAATAAGACAGATCACATGAGGCACATAAATGGGATACCCTGAGATTTCTCAGTCATGAGCAAAGTACTAACAAAACAGATCTGGCATGTCTGACGGAAATTAATTTCCACAACCTGAAACACATTTGAAGTGAACCAGACTTTCAAAATGACAAAGCGCCACAGAAGTTTGTCAGTTTGAGTAAAGTGAATGGTAACAATTCTAACTGGTTTTGGCTTATTTGTCTGAAATCTGCCAGCTTTAGACAATAAACTTTACCATGCTCCACAGAACTCATCTCAACTATGTGCTGAAGAAGGATTCCTGAAACTCTTGGAGTTTCCACTAACTTTAGTGATAATCTTGAGCAATTTACCATTTATATGACTCATTTTACTCATCTATGAAGTAAATATGTAAAATTTGTAAGCATTTTCAGATTATAAGCTGAAAGGAAACACAGTTTGAAGAACTGTTCATCAACGCTTTGAGGAAGTGTTCAGCCCAGGTTTTGTGTAGAGTAGGAAAACCCCTCTCTGTATTCTAGGAAAAATACAATGATTTATGTAGTGTAACAGCATACATACCATCATGTTTCTATTATTGTGAGAAAATTTGTATCTATGGGATGACATCAAGTGGCTAGGACTCAAGAACATCTTACTATCAACCACTGTGCACAGTTGTAAGAGTTTTAGCACAGACTGAACTTTCAAAAGTCTAAAAAAAATTATTTTTCCTTTAATACTTAGAGAAGAAAATATTTTTAAATGAATGCAAATTTTACAAGACATTTTTTCATGTACTTCAGCAAACTTCTATACCAAACTAGATGAAAATAATTAAGAATACACTTTAAAATAAACTATATTTCATTATACTTAATTTTTCCTTCCTGTTCAGCATTTTCTACAAGCTGACTGCAGCTGTGCTCTACTTAAAATACACTATAAAAGCCAAAGGCAGCTAGTAGTAATCCAAAATAGAAGAATACAGCTCAGGTTAAGAAAAATAAATGCAAGGTTATCACAGAAGACTTCTAAAATTCTGACAATCTCAAATGTTTAAAAACAGCAATAGGAAATATTCTGGTAATTTACATAAACACTGGAATTGAGGTGTACAGGTCTAACAGGCATTTTTAGGCCAATTATGGGCCAGGGGTGTGTAGGATATATACAGATGCAATTATTTTAAAAGTTAACAATCTCAAAGCAGGACACATTTTTGCAGCTTTTATCTGTTGATGGCCACACAATATTACTGCACTTTTAACAAAGCCACAGTTATGTTATTGAAATATCAGCTATAAAAGACGCATATTAAGCCTACATGTAGAGGTTTTTTCCAACTTATCTTAAAATAGTAGTTAAAAATCAAGCCCTTCCCTGGCAAAAATTTTGAGCAGATGAGTAATCCCATTGAGGTCTGCAGGACTTGATTTGTCAGCATACACAAAGTTACAGCCTTACATCTGCAGGATAGGCACCTCTCAAAACAGTTTCTACTCAAAGTATTTTAGAAGGAAGCAGCTTAAAACACTTCAATACTAAATACATCACACTAGGAAGGTAAAGCCCATCTTATACATTTATGGAGAAATACTGACTCCGAATGAAACTCCACTAAAACATTCGATATGGCTCTTCTTCCTTGGAAGCAACAAAGCTCAGAGCTATGCTTCACTGAGGCCAAATCACTACGGATTTTTATATTTTAGTCTCCCCCAAAACAAAATTTTGGGCTTGTTCTGTGTGCCCTGTTGTTTTTAAATAAAGTTTTACAAATTCAAACATTTTTCAAATTCCTTTAATATAGCCAAGATGAAGCCTAAAAAGCCTTTGATGTATTGAAAGAACTACAGACCAAAATTCCTCTAATGCACTCCAACATCCGCTTACATCTGCACAGATCCATTAAATATGCAGCCACAAGTTTATCACTCGAGTCTCTCAGGACTGAAGATAAAACTCAGCACCAATATTTCACAGCCTGATGCTAAAAGATTATCTACTGAGAAATAATCTGATCGGTGTTCTGTGATATTGGAATCCTTGACAGAAGGCAAAGGAAAGGAACACCAAATTGATCTTGATTACTTTAAGGGGCTTCTTCTCATAGAAGGGAATTCAGTGTAGAGCTTATCTTGTACTTCTGCTTATTTGCTACCATGTTTACGACTAAGTTTTCAGATACTCCAATCTCAGAAGAGAGAAATGAGAGACTTTGATGCATGCTTAACACAGAAATGAAACAGCCTCTCCTGCTCTTAAGAGAGGTCAGACTGGGACTGAGGAAATCTTGAGGTACCCTGTTAAAAGGAGATGGCGTTCGCCGGGGACGCAAAAGAGGGTCAGGTCCGACGGACAGGAAGAGACTCGCGAGAGAAGCTGAAAAGCCCAGGGCGAAAGAGGGAACCCCCGGGCCTCCACCCTCCACTTACCTTAAGGATATCCCCCCGTTTGAAGCTCAGCTCGTCATCCGCGGTGGCTTTGAAGTCGTACTTGGCGATGGCTTCCATGCTGGGGCTGCCGCCCACGGCGGTGCGGGCGGTGGGAAGGAAGCGCTCCCCGAAGCCTCCGCTCCTCCCGCGGCCCGGCTCCGTCCGAGACGCCGGCCCCGTCTCTCACATACAGGGAGGCCGGGGGACGATCCGCCCTAGGGGAGGAGGAAGAGACGGGCCATTAGGGGAAGTGGCACGGATCGATG
>NW_009187742.1:0-754 GCF_000690835.1 Fulmarus glacialis
CTCTTTCGGATCTTCTTCCTACCTTTAGCGATCCCGCCTGTCTCACAAATCCTTCCCTCTTCCCCGGCGACAGAACCTTATCCCAGATCTGTGCGTCCTCCAGGCTGAGGGATATTTTCCCGAGGTCCATCCAAGCGCGGGGAGCGAAGGAGGAAAAAAAAGAGAGCAAGGTCCTTCCCGCCATATTCCCGACACGACCGGTCTCCTCTACCAACGGACGTCAAGCGCCTGCCCATGCCGGCACGCGGTCGTAAGTATTTGCGAAACCCATGGGGCCTTGGCTTCGGTTCTCGCTGGGGTGCCCCGACTCTCTCTCCCAGACCTCCGCGTGGGTGCTCAAGGCCATTTACTCTTCAGAAGAAGCTCTTGAGCTTCCGGGAGCTTCCTGGTGCTCATCAACTCTCTTCCCACCACCCTCCAGAGCTCCCGCTGAGGTTCCTTCTCCGTAACGGGGCCTTTTTGACCGGTTTTTATGAAATCGTCGCCTTTTTGTCGTTTTCTGCCTGGAAACAGTCACGGAAAAGCATCGAACGCGCCAAAATGGAGGCCAAGTGAAGCACCAGTACAAACCAGTGAGCAACACGCGCGGCTGCAGGTTCCTTCCTCAGAGGGGGATCCAGCCTCGGCCAACCCGGGGGAGGGAAATCAGCGGTGGCGGCGCCGGCGGGACCGCGACAGGCGACGTTCGCAAGATGGCTGGAGCGCAGAAGTCTCCGAAAAACTCGCCTGGGAGGGGTTAATGGGATCCAGTTTG
>NW_009187743.1:0-25520 GCF_000690835.1 Fulmarus glacialis
TGCTGGCTGGGGTTAAACCACGACAATGGAAATGAACTGTTTACTACCAGGTAGCATCTAACATTGACTGACATATACCAAATATCATTTGCTTTTGCCTGTCACTGAGAAAAACTTAGCTCATTGTTAATTCAGCTGTACTTTGTAAGCCATCTTTTTCAGCATGGCTCTTCTCTGTCCTGTAGAGAAAACAAATGTTCCCTCTTAGATGAATCCCTCCTCCTGCCTCTCTACAAGTAAATGCTCTCCTTGCTCCTCCCCAGTGTTGAAAGTTGCTCTGCCAAGGCTGCAGAAAGTAACGGGCTTCACATGACAATCATTCCACAGAGAAAGCCAAAGCAAAGAGTTACTTGACTTATTGGTGCTATCACTCCTTGTAAGGTAGTAAATTGTTGCAGAGACAAGATGATAAGGAAGTGTATCTAAGACATAGGACGCAGTCAAGTTTAAAGGTCTTCTGTCTTGCCAAAGATCCAAGAAGGCCTGGCATCTGCTTCAATAGCTAGAGCAAAGGACTTCCTACGGACACAGATGTCAAGCAGTGGATCTTTGATAGTGTCTTAGTAGTTGGAGGTAATACATCTGTCTGCTGCCTTTTGCTAATTTTCATGTTAGCTCAAACTCTGAAGTAAAGCAGCCTGGCTTGCCTGACACACTTGGTACAAAAGCTTCCCCTGCTGAGGTTTCTGCTCTTGGCAGATGGTTGGTTGGTGCACCAACCCGCACAAGAGGGAGGTTGCAAGTGGGCTGGTGAGGAGGAGAAGAGTGATGCCTCTGCTGGGTTAGCATGGGCTGCTTTGGGGTGGCTTTCTAAGGCAGCAGAGATGTTAGTGGGTAGGCAGCCATGTGCTCTTTGCTCTGGTAGATGGGGTTATCCTCCTTCCTGGCACTGCAGCTCTCTTCAGTTTGACAAAAGTTGCCAATTTTTGTTTCCCAAGTATACCAAGGAATAACATCATGAGCTAGGAAAGCAAAGAAGCCAGTTTGGGGTTTCACTAAAACACCTTTTCCCTCAATATCAAAGATGGCAAAACTATCTAAATACAACGAGGATTTTATATTAATACATCTATATAGCCACGGATGAATAAAAAAAATACATATATAGGAAAATTACTTCAGGGTAAGTCTCTTCCACTTAGACCGTGAGTTTTTGGCACATGAAAGGAACAAGGAGGCATTAAGTATGGCCACAAAACACAAGCAATCCTTTTAGCACAAGCACTTCCTTGCAAAGAGGAGGTCGCTGTGGGTGACCTCCCCTCCATATGCTCTCTTGGGCTCCAGGGTGGCACTGGTCTCCCTCTGCCAGTCCAGTGCCCCGGGGACGGGAGGGTCCCTGCCAGCCCATTGAGATGGGAACATCTGTGCTCCTGTTTCCCAATATTTGGAAAGGAGGCATGGGCCATGACATCCAGCATGGCCAGAAACCAGCCAAATCAAGCCTGAGGATAACATAGAAAGGAGAGAAGCTCCAGATCCAGAGAGTAAGTAGCCTTTGCTGTTCTAGGTATGTATGGCTAATCTGTGAGTGTTAACAAAGACACTGAGTGATATAAAAAACCCCCAACTTCCAAGTGCATTCTGATATGCCAAATAAATGTACTGTGGTATTGCCTGTAGCTGTTGGTAGCAGTAGATGAAAACGAAGTCTCCATTAAAAATGTGGTTTCACATAAATCAGAGTATTTTGCAGAAGTTCAATTTTTTACTTTTTATAGGGCAAATTCAAAATATAATGCTGGAGCATTTCATTTTGATGAGTTGTTTAAAGTATTGTAAATGATTGCTATATATTATCTGTGTATGATATTAGGCATATTAAAGATGCACTATTACAACACTGAATGTCATATAAAACCAAAGTGAAATGATTGAGAGCAAAATATTTTAAAATGGTCCTTTATTGACTTTTTTTTAAGAAATGGCAATTGCAGAAAATGGTTATTTTAGGAATAGCTTTTATTCTAGCTGGGAACTAAAATTATTGAAATGTAGAATAGCCTGCAAACAAAAATTTCAGTTCCCAACTGGCTCTGTCCACTGGTTTATTGACTTATTTTGGACACTGCTGAAACAATCCATGGCAAAGGCAGTAGACAGCTCTAGGAATTTGTGCAAGCTATAGAGTCATTTGTGGGCTGCTGGTTCAAATCCAGAGGGCCTGCATGGGAACAAGGAAAAGTTGATAGCATGACTTCAGCCGTGTGGTATGAGTCTACCTCCCTGGGTGTAGGTGACAGCAACAGAAATAGCATTAATTAGTCCACTTTGGCATCTCAGCCAAGGTCTGACATGGCAAAGCAGGGAAGCCTACTGTGCTGCAGGCTGAGCTGGGCTTGCTCCATGGATAAAAAGACAGCTTCCATATTCCAGGTCCGATCCAGTTTTTATCGGCACTGTTGCTGTGATGCCAAAGGAAAAGCTAAGCGAGCTGCTTAATAACTAGCAATAATAATAATAATAAAGCATCAGACTTGGTACTTTGTTAGAGTTAGTACCCTGGGAAGACCATGACAAAAGGCAATGAACTGTAGCCAGCCACACAATCCAAGGTAACAAGCAGTCAGCACTGCATTAGCAACCAAGGCAACATTAATAATTTAACTATAGCATTCACAATAATTTAACCACGCTATCCAGAACACAAAGCTAATGGTGATATAGTGAATGAAGCCAGAATAAGGTAATATTCCAAAAGTTTGTAAGTGCCAGCACGTAAAAGAATCTCCATGGAAGAGGCTAATGTTCAAATTTTTGTTCTTGCTTTCTTGTTTCCTGAAGAACATAAATAGCACGTTTAGTTTTTGGTAGTTGTTATTTGCTAGCCATGAAGGGAAGATGGGCTGTTTCAGAAGTTCCTACTGACAGCCGACTTACAGAGTGTGACAGGCCGACACATTTTGCCATCTTTGAAAACTGAATAACAAATAGTTTCGCTATTCACAAGTCAGAAGTGAAGGAATGGATCTAAGCTACAGAGCACCCTCCCAAAATATACAAGCCCCTCTCTGCATGCACAGCTTGCAAACTCTGCCTGCATCTGAGTTAACATTAGGTTATAACTCATCCTAACTCATGGAGATTGCGAAAAAAAGTATAAAGCGAGAACATAGGCATGCCGTAGCTCAGAACAGGCTCTCAAAATTTATTTTATCGCTTGCCTACACACAGAGTTGTACCACTCTACTGCTGTGATTAAAATGGTAGAACCTCTCTCTAAGGATTACACCCACTACTTTGTTGCTGAAGATGCTAGCCCGAATAAAATCCACGATCGTCCTGTGTCGCATTCTCTCACTCTGGGAAGTCAAATTCTTTTCTAGAAGTGACAATGTAAAATGGCTGCTGCTTTTACAACAGGGGTGCTTTGTGTACGTATTCGTAGGCAGAGCTTTTACTTTAGTGACAAAAGGTGGATTTTTACAATCCTTTACTCACACTAGCATTGAGGATTCCATACAGTTAGGAAAAAATGAATTAGGTTCGATTGTGGCTCACACGTCCTGATTGAACCACTACTGCAAACTCTTATTGCAGCAACAAATTCTGCTAATTGCATTGTGCAAACTAGCTACACGGCCTGAGCTGAAGGAAAATTTAAGCTCCCAGGGAAAACACATGTTTATGGGTACATACTGTGTGCTGCTCTCAACTTCAAGTTGCAGTGGCCCACCAAATCAATTCTGGCACATTTTTGGAGCCCTGTGAATTCCCTCTGAGCTGGAAACTATGCAGATCCCAAGGGCTCACCAGCTGCTGGGGTATTTCTTTTGGTTAGTTCTTGGCTAGTTCTAAGCACACACTGAAGAAAATGGTTTCTGTTCCCATTGACAGCATTTCCTTGAAAGAACTATATTTATGAAGCCCAGTGGAGGCATTAGGGTAGTGGTGGGGGTGGAACTGTAATATTTAGTTTTTGCTCAGTTTACGTGCAAAAACTATGTCAAGCCAGATTTCCTTCTGTGGAAAGCACATGAGAAAGGATCTGGAGAGTCTGGATCCTAATGTTGTCCCCACATCCCTAAATACATTGTGACTGCTGTTGCTAAACTTATATTGGTCATTCCAGGCAGAAGGGTAGACCCAATCATCCTGGATCTAAAGGATAAAAAAAAAGTCAGCCTTATAGAGGGGCTAAAAGGAAGGCTAGATTTGTCTTTGTTCCACAAAAAAGTAGTATGAACTGCACCACTCATCTTTTTGGCCTGAAGCTTCATCTACATTACAATGCAGCACTGCCATTAGTAATGGCACTCCAGAGCATCTTTTCTGAGTTAGCAAAAAATATTAGGCATGCTATTAATACCACCCATTGCACATATCGATGTGAGAAATGATTATTTGTACAGCTTCCTTTCTGCGTTATTTCATATTCTGTTCCAGTTCATATATAAGTGAAAACCATAAGCGTTTCCTGCCTTGAGCCCCTACCTTTGTGTAGGTGGTCTTTAGGTCAGACCCAAGGAAAAGCTGGATGATCATATTCCCAGGAAGAAAAAATACCTGGCTGAGCCCAGTGGTTCAAGGTATGAAATCTGGTCACTGAGCGCGCAGTGGGCTTTGTCCAACACATACGCAAGGAGCCTCCTTGCCAGGCAGTGTGTGTGCTCCCTTCCACGTCTAGCAGGATGGTTTGGGCCCCCAGCAGACAGGCAGGGGTTCCTGCCTCCCCCTCACTGCTGGGCTGAATTTGGTGCTGGGAGCTATGCATGTACCCGGGGAGGAGTCCCCCAGGGGACCCCCCGGCATCCCTGCCGACTCAAGGCAGGCCACAGCCTCTACTAGAAAGCTAAATTGGCAAATAGTGAGTTCCTCTGGGTTTCTTTAACTGAAAGGAAAAGAAAGCTACAGAAAAAGTGTTATGATTGCCTTGTATCCTGTCTCCTTAATCTCCTAGGTGTCTATATCAGGCCTGCGGCAGTGATGCACTAACAAACACTGCTCAGTCAGACTGTACTTTTCACGTCCTTTTCTTCACACTTTCTCATTAACTATGACCTTCCCATGGATGTGCTTGGATGACTTTTCCTTCCCATTCCTGTTTGTCACATCCTTTCCTTTCACTACTTATCTTTGAGGAGCAGAAACCAGTCTTGGCTTGCTACTGAGAAAAACAAAGGATTGCCTTCTACCTCTGAGGAGCTCATGTCACAGCCAGCAGAGGAATTGGTGCTAAATTGCCGTATAAGAATATCCTGAGGCATGAGCTCCATCCAGCCTCAGTAGGTATTGATAGGCAAAGACATGCAATAGAAGAAGTCACTGAGGAAAACTCTGCAGAACTGATGTTGGCAGGTGACTAGGAAGCCCTAATTCCTTTGGATCAGGACACAGCCATGTGCTAAAAGGCTCATTCTTTGGATTAGGGAGAAAATTAAGATTCTTGCTGAGATCCTTTGATTGTTTCAGAAAAATTGGATTAGTTAGAAATACTTGTTGTTACAGGTCATTTTTAGTTTTGAAGATTATCTTCTGAAAACAAGAGCCTTCTTTTCTGTCCTTTTCATACATGTGATTTTATCGTGCACATCCTTTCCCAACTGATTGAGTAGTGTTGCTCTGGAACGTCAAACCTCCTCTGGATTTCAAATATACTACAGCACATCCACCTCCGGGATGAATCTCAGTGACAGAAGCAATGATGCTTTCAATCATTGCATTGTAATTAATTTAAAATATATTTACCAATTTTGCAAGACCTTAATGAGCTTTATGAAGTTTGCGAAACAATTTAGGATCCTTAAAAGAAACCTAGTACAAAAAGAAAATGTTACTTATACAAAACGCATCAGAATACCATGGATGGAAGAGCAATATTCAGACCACTTACAGTGGTGCACAAAGTGGATTTAGGACTCAACAGTGTGCTGAGCAAGTTAAACTGCGTATTAGCCAGTGCCAGTTGCACCAGAGGCTGTTTTCCTGTATGTTTAATGGGCAGGGGTCCAGCATTACTGTCATATCTACTTCTATCCTTTGCCTGTCCCTGAAGTATGTTAGTGATATCTTCATATCATATAAAGCTTATTTAGTAGTGAAGCTACTTTCTCTGGCAATGTTATATCTTGAAGACTTAGGCTAGGTCACTATGCAATGTTATATCTTGAAGACAATGTTATATCTTGAAGACTTAGGCTAGGGAAAAGAAGAAAAAAACAACAACAACAAAAAAAAGGAGAGTTTTCCCCAAAATAAAAAAAAAGCAGTCTTTAGCAATTTAAAACATCTGGTTTGGAGGGGGTACTCCTACAGGTCTCCTTTTATTTTTTTTTCTTAGCTTTTAATTACTTTTCTCTTAACAGCTCCACATGACAAGACATCATTCTTTCCAGCCCAAGGGGAATGACTGAAGATCCTGTTTGACTATCCCAGTGCTTTTCTGACAGCTGTACTGCTAACTTTGACTTTTTTCTTTTTTTTGTTTTTCCTCTGGAGGTCTTGGGATGGGCTAATAGAAGATCTCTGCTGTGAAACCCATCTACGACACAGCAGGGACATGGTTTCTCTCTGGCAAATGAGTTATTGCTTGCAACAGGTGAGCATGAGTTGGTGCAGACAACAGCAAGCTCTGTGTAGTAGTAATTCCACCAGCTTTGGAGGTCTTCAATCAGAGGATCTCACACAGTGATACATACAAAAAGAGGACATGAAGCTGATCTCTGGAAAGGAAGTACAGAAGAAGACTTCTGAGCTTGTGCCAGACCCCAGTGAAATCCAAGCGAGTGCCCAAGTGTCCCATCGTTGTCCTTTCCTGTTAGCTCTTGGAGCACAACAGGACAGCAGTCCTACTGAGAGCCTCTAGGGGCTACTGCAGTTCAATAAATAACAATAAATAAAATGCAAAACCGGTTTTGAGTCTGATACGGGCCATGTTAATCTCTGATGTACTATCTTGGACTTCAGAGGAGTTACATGCAATAGAATTTGGCCCACTGAGCCTTTGCTGTCTGCTCTTGCATTGCCACAAAGGATAAAGGATGGCAGTGAGTAAAGACTATTCTCTTAGGACACAGTGTTTTGTCCTTTCCCGGGGGACGAATTAGTCTTTCAGTACTTTTTCTTGCTTTGTTCCCTGCTTTCTGATAATACTATAAAAGTAGCGTCTTTATCTCATGCTGGGTTCTGCAGAGAACACACCAACTTTGTATACATAACAGTTATTTCACTCTTTGCTAATGCCTTCATGAAATTTGCTTTTATTTGAGTTAATAAGAATCAATGTTTTACTAATTTGCTCTTTAAAGATACCATACACCCTTGATAATTCTCTCCCACCACATGGGGTTCGGTTCACTGTGAAGTGTTGTACACAATGTACGAGACGCAGCGAGAGAGCGTGCATGTGAGACAAGGGGCCAGCTTGAGTGCAGCGTATTTGAGAAACTCAGAATTTAGGAGGAAATCTCTACAGGATATCAAAGCAAATTTCAATCCAAGAATGTTTCACTGTGTCAATAGATGTAGCACAAGGGCTGCCTGTTGTTTCACAAACAATGAATCTTCTCCAGCCTATAAATAATGTAAAGATAAGTCTCGAGATTTTAAAAAAATTCTGCTAGCTTGAGGCTACCTACCCAGCATGCCTCCTTGTTTACAACTTCCAGTACAAACATATATTGTGTTTGTTTTCAGACAAAACATCAGCTTTCCTGACTTCTGGAATTAACCTCTAGTACATATTAGCAGCAGCCTTTTAAGCGGTTTTTACATACAGAGACATTCAGGGCCGTGACTGCGGAGAGGTGTGCTCCCACAAGCCGAGAGGTGAGCTCCCGGGCATGAGGTGTGCGGTGCAGCCCCTTTGCCGTACAGTGCTAACGAGTTACTGCAATCAGCCGCCAGTCCCTTGGCAAGCACCTGTTCTTCAGGTAAACACTCTAAAAGCCATTTACAAATGTAAAATGAAACGGCGCATTGAGTAAAGATGCTACCACACCTTACATGATCTGGGGATATAAACGGGGACTACACAAAGGAATGGATTTGTGAAATTCAATTTTTTGTTCAAAGGTAGCAGGTATGTTGCATCCTTGGCATGCAAGGGCCTGAACTCCCGACATCTCCAGGAGTGCAGGTGGGTGCCCTAATTGCTTGAGCCCTCCTCGCATTTTGTTTGTCTCTCGTCCTACAATTTCTGTATTCTTCTTCCTGTGCAGACACAGTAAGCCCAGTGGAGAGAGCCTCTGCTTAGGGTAGCCTGTCTTGCCAAGGTTAGGACCCCTTCCACAGTGTGGAGACGTGCTTGACCCCTGGCAGGCTGCAGAAGGCACCCACCCCGTGCCTGCCACTTGCTAACCAGCAGGCTCTCGTAGGAAATACAGGTGCTTGTCCCTTTTGTGCGGTGTCTGCTCCTGTCCCTGCGGCTGAGGTGTACTCTATGACAAGCATTTGTCTGCATAGTTTTTAGACTCTTATTAGATTGGAGATGCTCAGACAGAGGGTGCTTTTATGTAGTCAGGAAAACAGAATCCCGGGCGTCTCTGAGCTTACGGAAAGGAAAACAAAACACAAGACACTGATGGAGTGTGGGCAGCAAGGGAGATTTGGATAGCAATTCTGGAGTTAAGCACTTAAAATCCACTTTCTTCCAATTTCAGGCGTTTCTACTTTTCATTGCAATTCTCCTGAAACACATTGTTTCCAAACGGTGGGACAAAATAAAATTTGGGTCAAGGACAATTTAGTCTATGGTTCTGTCTACTGCACTTTACACGAAAAAGTTATGATGATGAAAGGCTTCTGTCTAGGACCTGAGTCTTGGCTACTTCTAAATGTCCTTAGAGTTTTATCTTTGTTGTTAGCCCCTTGGTTTTCCTGGAGGCTTTTTTAAAATGAAGCGGAGGTTTTCAAAAGTGAATGCAATCTATTTAAAAGCACATTTTGGGGTTCAAGAAGGCACAAATGGTTCATTCCAATACAACGGAATAGAGCAAGGCTATGATGGAGTATGGTCCACATCAGAGAGCTGGATTGAGTTGGGATCAGTTGAGGAACAACTGCAAGTCATACTCGTCCATCAGCTTTTCAGTGCTGTACGGGAAGGACCATCCACCCGGATCTTACCAATTCTCTGAACCTTGGCTGACAGGTGTCCACATCATGAAAGCAACACAACAAACTGCTCAGCCAAATTCAGTGATTGGCCACAGAGGGCGAATTCCCCTCTCCCCCTACTCGGGACAGTGATTGATTCACTCAGTGCTGATTCACTCAGGACAGAAGGGAAGTAGTTTCTTGGACAAACTATGTCTGTAGCCATTGTGCCAGTGATACCCATTTAAGAGCTTTCAGATCCTAAAAGCTCCCATTTAGGAGCTTTCAGCTCCTGAAAGCCTGGCAGTTGCATAATCATGAAGGCTACCTGCAAAATGTAAGCAAGAAAAAACTTGGAGTTCTATGAATTTAAGAAAGCAGCAAGGGGAAGGGTCACCAAGTCAGCTGCTATTGCTGTCGGTCCCCCAGAAGGTGATCTAATCTCAGGCTTTTGTTAGCTCTTAAAGGTATTCCAGGTGCTCATCTAATCTCCAGGCCCTACATATCCAGCTGAGGTATTACTTCCTTACTGCCCAAGTCAGGTTTTGTGTTCTACAAATGCTCTACAGGAATATCATTATAAATCCATAGCTGAAAGAGCCTGTGCATCTTAAGTGCTCTTTCATTTTCCACCTCTGAATATTCTGCCAGCAGAGATTTAGAGCATTGGCTCTGTAAATGCTTTCATGTCAAGACTAAAGGCAACACTTGTTTAATTCATTCTTTGACCCAACAGTAGCTTTATCTTAGGTTATCACTTGTTAAGCTCTCTAGAATGTTTTAAACATGAAGGGGGCTGCTGTGTATATATATCCAGTGTACTGTATTTTACTTGTTCAAATTCGACAGTAGTGATTCATAAACATCAAAACCATTTCCTTTCTGTGCTGCAAATTATGCTTTACTTTAGCTCCATTCACAGGATATGTAACCCGTTCTAGAAAAAAAGAAAAAAAAAGAAAATTGCATTTATCCTCTATCCAGTTTGTAATTCTTTATTGTAGGTCACGAGAGCTCACAGATTTTTATATATATACGCTTGTGTGTATATATTTATATATATACTTGTGTGTATAAAAGAGAGTTTTTGTGTGTCCATATAAATATACATGTATATATAGTTTGAGTGCATACATATTTATAAGTATAAATATGCACACACATGAGGACAATTGTAGCAATGATTTATGCTGTGGTGTAAATGGAGGCCTGGATTTATACATCAAATGTACTGCAACCTGATTAGAATAACAATTAAGGTTTGCTGTACATCAGTCATTGGCAAAGCAAAACCAAAATAATTTGCACTACTACTCTGTGTAAACTCATCGGTTCTGCCAGCATAGGTTTTACCCCTAAGTTCTTAAAAAGCTATGATTGTATTTAAAATCAGCATCTGACAGTGATCCCCAGAACTGATGTCAACAGAATCATTCTGGATTTGCATCACATAACAAGTATCAGAAACCCAAAAGTTTTGCTTTATAAAGAGTCACGGGACTAACTTGGAAACAGTCTGTGTACTTACTCCCAACCATGAAGTTGTCTATGCCATAGGACAGATAACTTTTCACCCAAACACCCCATTCTTGGGTTGTAGCCTGATTCCTCCCTCCCTGAATGTCATGACAAGACCTGAGTACTTGCCATCCTCCTGTTGCCTCTTTTCAAAAATAAAAAAAGGCAACAGGCTCCCTCTCCTGGGTGGGAGTGGAGAGGGAGCCGCAACATCCTGCAGTAAGTTCCCCAGTCCCGATGAAGAGGGGACCAAGGACTGCAATGCAGATAGAGCAGCTCAGCCCTGTGCAGAGGGGTGGGTGCAGTTTCAAATAGTTTGGTCTCAACATCCGTCTTGCCTTCCAGTTACCCGCTGTGACATCCGCCCCAAAATATTTAATAAGCACATAATATACCAGAATGAAACTGCAAACCTCAGCGTTGGTTCAGGGAACACACCACCTGCTCCTTGGTAATACCAGCTTCAAAAAATATATCCTGCAGTCCTATGACTAACACGCCAGCGATGGGGAAGCCCTTGGCTGCGGGTGGCTGCTGGTGGCTGTGCTGTGTCACAGAAGCTCATGCAACTCTTGTAACCCAGTGCCGATCAGTTAGGACGCAAGCACTGACAGCAGCAGACCTCTGTCAGACGCCTTGGCCCTGAGTGATTTCTCAACAAGATATGTTAACAGGAGTAATGCGAAGAAAATACCCTGAGTGAAAGGATAGGACAGCTAAAGCTAAAGCTCCATCAGGAAGGAGATGCTTTAGAAATGTGGGAGACAGCTAGACAAGGTTTAAATTATCTGCTTTGTAACTGCAAGTAATCGTTGCCAGCAGCAAGGGAGATACTTAGAAGAGAGCTTTCTTTTTGACACCTGCTTGTTTTGAAGCACTTTATGGTTATAATAGTTTTCAGTTAGTGCAGGCAGCAAAGCCTAACTATGAAAATGCAATATAGAACTGCAGAGAGAATGTGCCATGTGCAGAATTAACTCTGACAACACGTATTTTTTTAATGAGGAGTAAGAAAAGGATAACAGTGAAATACACACAAGTGCAGTTTTCTGAGGTTGAAGACATGGCTTTGAAGTTCTGGGGACTCAGTTTCTTGTGAGGGACTTGGTTGTGAGTGAGGTCCAGGACAAAAACCATGGTGAGCAACAACAGTGTGCTGAAGTGACTTGGAACTAGCCCTGACTAATAAAAACAACAGAGGACATTACCTACAGTGGGACTCATCTCCACCAGTCAGCTGTCAAAAAGTTAGATGTTTGGTCTACAGTAATCTCTCAGGCTCCCATGCAGTGAGGCACCAGCACAAAAGGCAGCTCCAGAGGTTAATGAATCCCAGCTATTTGGAAGACAGATTAAAACAGAAAGATCTGCCCTCCCAAAGGAGCAAAAACAAATACCAGGGATAGATACCTCCTTACTTTTTCCACAGCTGCAGTAACATGAAATGGATTCCACTTACAACCCAGGCTGATGCTCATGAGAAAAGGACAGTGCTCTCACGCAACGGACACGCTGAAACAGTCAAAATGCTCTGGGTTTACGTGTGGTGGGGCTAGGAGGGAAATAAAACACCTTGTGTTTTGTAAAATACCACAACACCAGGCGCTGTGGAGGGTGGAGACAGATAGTGGTAAACGTTTCTGCTAAATCTCTGGTTCTCTGCCATGAAAGCTAAAGGGTTTTAACCACCGAATTAAGTGAGCAAAATATCTGGACAAGTTGGACTGAGGTCACTGACGCACCTGAAACCAAAAAAACTTTCAGTTGCTGTCATCTTAGTTTCTTTTTGAGTTCAGAAGGGCTTCTATTGAAATTTGCTGCCATAACCCATAACAAAGGAAAATCATAGCTCACGCTGAACAACAAAACCACACTTTCTTTCTTTTTCTTTTTTTTTTTTTTTTAAGGAAGTGCACATATTTTTAAGAAGGATAAACAGTTAGAAAGCCCTAAGGCCAGGTGATGCTAATGATTTTCTATTCAATGCATGGAATTGTCCTAAATAAATAAATAAATAAATAAATCAGCTGTCAATCCTGTGCTTATTGTTGCATTAATGTCAAACCCATGAAAAGGGTAAGCATGTAACATAGTACGCTCCACTAGCACCGAGGCAATGACAACTTTTTTAGAGTGTGAGTAGGAGAAATGATTTCAGCCATATATTTTGAATATCTATTTGAAGCTATCACTTTGCAGTGAATGAAATGTGTTTTATCCTTGTTAAGTCTGCAATCAAGTCTAGCGCTGTGGCTTAGCGGGCTAATGTTCTCATCGCTTCAACTTTCTTGCTTGGCAGGGGATCAGCCTGTCTTTGCTGCTCACGTTGAGCAGGCAAACTTGCAGATTTCAATCCTGCTGGCATTTGCCTCTGAAATAAATGGGCTATAGTGTACCTTTTGGCCTGACAAGGAGATTGTGAGTCTGGGAGCCTTCTCCTCAGCCAGTGTAGGACCTCAGAGAGGGGCTGATGTTCCTTCACTGTCAATGTCATTACAAACAATGCGGCTCCTTAGCAAAATGCTTGAAACACATGCAGAGAACTAAATTAGGCATGGCAAGAACAACAACAAAACCCAGCCTATAACCCCTTAGAAAAAATACTCAGATGAAAGCTATGGGACTAAATAACTTGAACTTGAATGGAATTATCTGGGTTTTTTTTCTGTTTCCTTGCAGGTCATATAAGAAGGGAAAACAGCACTGCACCTTTGATGTAGTTTTAATAAATATTCAAAGTCCCTTCAATTACTGCCTGAGTAATTAGTGTGGATGCAAATAAAATGGGGAACAACAGAATGACTTTCTGGGCTTCCTCAGGGGACTAGACTTTGGAAGTAGCAGCACTGTATTGTATGTGATGCAACTTTGAGAAGAGAGAAAAGGGGAAAGCTGAGAATAGTAAACGGTGGAAGCCTCCCAAACACACTGCATTGCTAGCTGTGCATGTAGGAGAGTCTGCATTAGCACTGCAACCTTCAATGGCTGTGATTTGCCAATCACAGTTTTGGAAATGATACTTCCTTGCTCTTTGCACCCTGAGGGAAGTCTCTGTGCATTATGCTGCTGCCTTGAATGAATCCTTTATAGCAAAATAAACCTGGCCATGAGAAATAGAGAATGTTTTCAAGCCAAAATACCCATGAAGAGACTTGTGTTTGTAGTGAGAGTTTAATTCCAGGGATCTCATCTAGCCTATTTTACACTTTCATCCAGTGGTTGCCCTGTTGTGACCAGCCTTTTTCAGAGGTACACCACGATCCTTCTTGTGATTCCCCACAGTACTTCAGGAACTTCTCCCAGGAAAGCAGGCAGGACTTTGTGGTGGCTGGTTTTAAGCCATTACAGTTGATGAAAATATTTTGGACTGTGTGGTGAAGAACATTGGAGGGGCTATATGCTATCTTGAATAAGGCTGATAGATACCTCCAAGTCCATGGATTAGTCACGTTCTCTCGTTGTAGAGGTCCCAGAAAGTCTTTCATTCATACAGAAGAAGAGATGCATCTCATTGTCTCACTCCATCTCTCAAGTTACCAGCTAGACAACCATGTAATCTCCACCATGACACAGTGGTAGGATCCTACTCTCAGTTTTTTCATTCATTTTTTTCATTCATTCAAAGTTCCCATTGTAGCTATCACTTCATCTGACTCTGTGGTTAAAAGGATGGTCGTGTGCGTCAGTGGACTCTATAGCCTGTCAATTTTCTGAGAATTGTACCATCACATGGTATGCAGACCCGTCCTCTCAGTCTCAGAGAATCAAGTAGCAATGACTCCAGCACTGTGTGGATACACAGTCATCTCCTGTGATGCCGCCATCCTCCAGTGAATGTAAAATGTGCTACTCTTAGCAATAGTAGAACTTTCCTAAAACTTAAGAATGTGGACAATGGTTTGAGTATTCCATGCCTCAGTCAAGCCAGCTAAAAGACTGAGGACTGCTGGATGAGGGATAAATCCTCTGGAAATCAGAACATGGATGTGAAGGGTTCAGTCGTCTTTCTGTGTTTCAGCTTCCTGTTTTGCATTTTATAATTTCTAGCAACAGACAGTTGTTTTAGGGGGCCTGTATGGGGAATGCTGTGCTTCCTCTGCTCCTATTCCCATAGATAGGGCAGTCTCTGCTACTGACTCTTGATATTCACATTTCTGTTTTGGAGGATGCAACCCACATCAGTCAAAGCTTGTGAGTGACAGGGAAATCTGCACAGGAAGCAGGATCCTTCTGTTCCGTTATTGCTGATTAAAAAAGACTCCCTTTCTGATTGTCATTCCAGTGGTCCACAGCTTTCTGCGTTGATAAGGGGCTATATTTATTATCTGCTGCCTTCTTCTGTGACTCAGCAGCAAGCAGGCTGAGATTCACAAACAAAAGTAAAATGACATCAGCAGTTGTCAAATAGAAAAAGACAAAGCTGACAAAGGCATTTTGCTTTAATGTTTCTAGGCGGATATTGCAAATAACAGAGTACACACACACGCGCGCGCCGCACAGAGGAATATTCAACATGGAATTTTAAAACAGTTGCCAGCATCCGCATCTTGGAGAAAGAAAAGTCACTGCCTGCCTCAATAGCAGCTTGTATTTTAAGTTCAGCTGATGAAAGATGAGCACAGCAGTGGCTGCAGGCAGCTGCAGCAGCTGAGCCAGTGAGCCCTCGCATCGGGTCGGAGCCGACAGCTGGCAGCCAGGCAGGCGGCACCGGCCGGCAGCATCAGCCTTGTAAAAGGTCTCAATAGCACATGGGGATGGTGCATGCCCTTCCAGCCATGCTAGGCACTTCTCTGCTGTTACAGCTATTTCTGCAATCACCAGTACTGAGGGAACAGGAATGGATAAAGGCAGGGTAGTCATGGATCTCTGTGCTACTCTGTGTATCATCGCTGAGCTCCTATCAATGACTGAGTCACCCATGTTATCCACATACATGCTTGCCCACCGATGTTAAGCTCAGGGGACACCATACACCAGGCTTTTCTGGAGCAGCACTAGAAGCACTGCTGAACATCCTGCCCTGCAAACCACTTGGCACAGTGAAAACAATCCAGTAAATTCCTCGTTCAGCGCCTGATAATTTTCTTCATCTTTCTCCAGTTTTCTATGTGATTCAGAGAATCAAGAGGCTAATTCTTCCCATAGATCAGCTTTCTGCTATAATTGGGTACCTTGTTTGGCATTTCCTTATCTGATCAGTTCACCAATTAATTTCCCTTGTACAGAAGGATGAGTAAATGAGGACCACTCAGATGAGAATTGATTGGAGTTTGTTCCTCAGAGCCCAAATCAAACCTTTTTCTGAGGCTCAGTGGATGTTACCCAGCTTTAAAAGACAGGTGTTCACATATCTCTGTCCTTTCCTCCCCACCACAGCTCTAACCAGAAAGAAAAAAGGCCTGAAACACAGGAAGAAAGACTTTTTTGCTATGGGCTTATATTCCTTCACCTCTGCTTCTCTTTCTGCCTCTCCTAGATTCCCTTGATCAAAAGTCTCTTGATCTTTCGGTTCTGAAAGTCATCTCACCAAGTTTCAAACATATCCAATCATGCATAACTTCTCCCTTCGAGCAATGTATCGAGTTCCTTTTACATGTTTATTTCTGATCCTCTTTGCAGATATGTTTAAGAGCTTCCCTACATTAACATCCCTACTCTTCACCTTGCTTCAGAAGATTCCCTTTTCTTTTCAAAACTAAATGCCAGATTTTTTTTTTTTTTTGATCTCAGGAGTGAAAGCAACTTTTTACCTCTGTTTTTTAATAGCTGGGAGGAAACATTGTCAGTTTTGAAGCCTCCAGCTCACAGTATTTTCTGCTTTGACAGAAGTTTAAGCATACCCAAAGCACGTGTTTTTCACCTTAGATAATATGCCAGTTCTCTAAGGGCAAGAGGCTCAACAGGTAAATTGACATGTATTTTACTGAAATCAGCTATCTAAGTTACACCAGCTGAGACTCTGGTTGGAGAAATCAAAAGCAATCCTCTCTGGAAAGTAAAGTACAGTTGCCGATTGACTTTAAGTTGCTTTTCTTGTCAGTGCGCACTTTCAGCTTGAGGATGTCAAAGACTGTTTTTCTGAATCTTCTCTCTACTTTTTCGTGATCCTTTTTGCACTATTTGGGTGTAAATTCTCCTTCACCCAACATATTCACTTCTCTTGCACCTTGGCTTTCAGACTGGGTGCTGAGCTGGTCTCTATATGAAAGCTGGCTGACACGTCCTATGGTTGTCACTGAGCAAGACTGAGTGGCCTCTTTTTCTACTCAATTAGTTTTTCATACTTCAGCAACTGTCCTGTTCATTTTTGGAGAGCCCTCTAGCACTGCTTCATTTCCTACACAAAATAGCTGCTGCAGTTGAGTAGGCTGAAAGGATCCATGCCCATTTCTCTTCCACATTGCCCTTTACTCATGCTTTTTTCCTCCCTATCCCTTCAGCAATGACTGAGTTGTCAGTCATCATAGGCGGTAGAGGATTGCAAGTCCCAACAAACAAACATAAAGTGGTCACTCCTTGACTTCATTGCATCTTCCATAACGAACGGTATTCTTCTCTCATGTAGGTGGGAAGGTGTGCATCAGTGCTGCTGCCTGGCCAGAGAGTTGTTGGGAAATGTAGTTTGGCTGAGGGGCAAAGTCCCCAACAAAGAATGGGAATGGGAGGGACTTGAGACCTCCGGAGTGTTGTGATGGCCCTTCAGAATTTAAGTATTTCATCTAGTTTCTTGGTTTGCCTGATCAGGTTTTCAATGAAAAATTGAAATCTTCTGTGGAAAGCAGAACCATTTCATGAAAAATTCACTGCCACTGAAAGCTCCACTCTTTGTTACAAACCAGTTTGATGTAAAACTATTCAGTTGGTTCCAGTTAGGACAAATGTAGAGCTCTCTCTGTGCTATCCTGGGGCTCAGAAGGCAACCTAGCTGTTGTCGTGTATCTTCAGTAGCAATGTCTGATCAAGATACAGGCTTGAGAGGAGGGAAACAAGGCCTAGTTTGCTGAAAGTCCCCTTGAATTCTCCTCAGAAATGGTATGACTTGCCATTCTTTAGGCCAGGGATGAAGCTTTTTCTTCTTGCCTGTTTCTTCCTTGGATGTTTACGTTGCACAAAGCCCTGTGTTTGTTCACGCACTTATTTGAAGGTTTTCAGCCTTATTTCCAATTCTGGCATGTTGCCTGTTTGTTTTAAGTGATATTTTTCACTGAGATGGATTAAAGTATTCAAATACCTTTAAGCTGATGTGCCTCTAAACAAAACGCTGTAATAATTACTGAGGAGATATACTGTAAAAAATAATTAAATCATAGAATCATAGAATCATTAAAGATGGAAAAGACCTTTAAGATCATCGAGTCCAACTGTCAGCCCAACACCACCATGCCCACTAAACCATGTCCCTAAGCACCACGTATCTGCACGTCTTTTAAATACTTCCAAGGATGGTGACTCCACCACTTCCCTGGGCAGCCTGTTCCAAGGCCTGACCACTCTTTCAGTAAAGAAATTTTTCCTGATGTCCAATCTAAACCTCCCTTGGTGCAACTTGAGGCCATTTCCTCTCGTCCTATCACTAGTTACTTGGGAGAAGAGACCCACACCCACCTCGCTGCAACCTCCTTTCAGGTAGTTATAGAGCGCAATGAGGTCTCCCCTCAGCCTCCTCTTCTCCAGGCTAAACAGTCCCAGTTCCCTCAGCCGCTCCTCATAAGACTTGTGCTCCAGACCCAAATTCCAGTTTCGGTGTAAGAGAAAAATTCAGACTGCCAGTTGCTGCATAGATAATCTCAGCTGAAAGGTCATTACAGGCCTCCATAGCTGGTTTGAGAGGTTTTAACTGCACATACGTTAGTCTGCCTTGCAGCAGAATATGTGCCTTTCAATCGTCAGGACTTCCAGAGTCAGTGGGCACCTTATCCCTGCCCCTCTACCCTGTTTTCTGCCTGATACTGGAATATGGGCCACATTTGGTGAAGGTGGCACATAAACCCTGTGGCTGCTTTCATCATTCCGTCAAAAGGAGGGAAATAATCAAAGACCTGCAGCAAGAAAACAAATGGCCAAATAGCTGTTGAAGCAGGAGGTTCCAACTCGCTGGAGCTCAGCTTATTACAGGCCATATGCCTGAGTGGCTCCTCTCACTGAGTGCTACACCCAGCTATGGAAACAAGTGTGAAGGTGCCTGTGGTTCATCAGGCTTGATTTGCTATAACTGCGTACAACTGCTGAGAGCACAGAAAATAAGTACCTGAAGAGGCTGTGGGGCTAAAAGGAGAGAGAATCCTTTACAAAATACAACATTAATATACAAATTCCCCGAATATTTATGTAAAGATGTTAAAGGGCAATAATAATTTGTTTTCCAAGCTCACAGCAGATGCTTTTCTTCTAGTACACAGGCTATATACATAAATGATGCAGCTTAACAGAAGTAGGGAAACAAATTGATATGCTCTTCTACATTATTTTTAAATATCATGGGGTTAAATTAATAATTACTTTTGACAGATATCACTAGCTCACGCCCTTTCAGCTATGCCCGATGTTTGCAGGGCTTGCTGTGTAAATGAGGGACTAAGCACGTGACTCATCTCCTGAATGATGGATGTGTTAAAGAGACTGAATGATAGAGCTGGCAAAATAAGAAGAACAGAAAGGGTGGAAGAAGTCTGGTTTTAACCTGGCATTTCAGTTATCTTTACTTGGCAGAGCTCCTCCCAAAAGTGCTGAAGGCTCAGGCCCCAGCCAACCATTTCATTTGGGTGTTAGGAAATCTTAATTATCTAACAAAGGCAAGTGACCGTCAGCAACCAGGAGCTTGCTCTACAGCTGCCGTATTCTCCATCCGCTCTGCAGAGTACTTCTTTTCTCACAGGGCTTAGCTGCTTAACAACTTATTCTGGAAGACATGTTCCTGCTAAAGTGGCTTCACTAATTCGGAAAAAGTGTTCTTATTCAAAAAATTAGACACGCACATTTAGTTGTTCTGGAGGAGGCACTCCACTTTAAGTTCATACCATGTCCTTAATTCAAAAGGGTTTCCCTAAAGAACCAGGTGCTTCTTCTCTCACCACCTCTTCTGTACTTTTGTTGCCAGGTTGTACAGCTCTGTGGCCTTTTTTCTCCTCCAGACTGGGGTTATGTCATCTGTCTAGTAGCTCTTTGCACACATAATTCACAACACTATCCGTAATTCAGTACAGCTACATCAGTCCACCCACATTTCGTAAAAAGGATTATGTTTCATTTCATTTATACTCCCCCTCTATGTGAGAGACTCCTGTCCTACCTTTGAAACCTTTCACCTTTATTTTCCACTTTGGTAGCCTTTTGCCTCCCGTTTTATATTGCCCACTTGAAAGCTTTTTTACTTGGGTTGTGTGTCTTGCTTAACTTTCCCAGCAGCACATCAAGTAAGGATGCACTTTATAACTAAAATGAGCTGTGCTGACAGCTCTGGTCTGTCTCTGTTTTGGTTTGAAATGCTGTTACATGAAATGCTAGGAAGGTGTCTAGACACGGTGCAGGGTAGGCACTGCGTACACACTATTAGCAGACATTGCTAATCCCTCAGTGCCAGTTGCTGTCCTCCTCCATGTTAGTTCGGAGGAAAAAAGGGTTGTGTGACAATGTTTTCACCTGTATAGGATGGTTTTAACAGCCTTTCTCTTCTTGTAACAATAAGCAAAACTAGACATGGAAAGTCTGTTTCTTAGAAATAAAAAAAAATAATCTTACCAGTTTTATTAAAATTTGCCATTCTTTGCCTTCGTGTTGCATAAGGGTCCATTAATTATCCTGCTGTCTCTGAACATGGCTCCAAAGAACAAGGTGACCACCCTTTTCAATAAAATTGCAGATTTACAATTTTCCAGCTCAGTGAATTGCTAGTATTTAAATATATTGAAAGACCAGTGCCAGGTTGCTCTGCGTCCCTGTGCAGCATTTTACTACGAATGGGGTGCTGAAAGGGTGCATGAGGAGAGAAAGAAAAGGGGTAGAGAAACGAAAACAGGGCAGACAGATATGATGGCAGGAAACAGAAGAGATTAGAGTGCTTGGAGGGACCTAAAGTTCAGAGGTGACCCTTGGTGCCACCTCAACCCTCTTCTTGCTCCCAAGTGTGAGCGATGAACATTACTGGGACCCCAGACAGGGCAAAGCTAGTCCAACTGCCTTCTGCCTCTTTGCCCATTGACTTGCCAAGGGAATATCAGGAGATCAAGACACAAACTCTGCACCGTGCGTCAAAACCAGGTAGGTTTGACACGGCCATGCAGAGCTGCGGGATGATTCATTCTTCCTGTCAGCTCTGCTTGGTTGGGAAGGGGAAAGATGAGCCCACATAGGATTTTTCTGCTATTGTCTGCAATTGAAAATTTGTTTTCTTCATCTGCAAAATTGTACGTTCTTCTGGCAACAGGGAAGACAGGAAGAAAAAGAGTGGGAAACAAGGTAAAGTGACTGAAAAGAGAAAACTAATGGTGATCTAAATAAAAAAAAAACAGAAGGAAGAAGGATGGGGGCTAGTGACAAAGGCAGAGCTGGTGGTTGCATTTTTGTCCCTGTAGCTTGTGATCCTGACATATAACGAAGCAACCTCTTGTGGCTGCCTTCCTTGACTATGACAAACAGCCTTTCTTACCGACACAAAATAATAAAACACCCAACTCCTAAAACTCAGTCTCTCAGTGCTTACGGTAACGTTTATGCTCCTGAGGGCACCTAGGGACCGCTGGCGTCGGACACTGCTGGCGGAGGGAGCAGCACTGCGTTCTCCTGCTAACAGCTCGGCTGAGTCCCAGGAGACCAATTTAGAGGTGAGAAAGGACTTTGGGTACATGGATCATCTGCCGAGAACAGTGCCAGCTTCTGCCTGGTTTTACACATGGGTGGACCGGCCCAGGCACATCCCTCCTGCCTGGCCATGCTGCCTGGGTAGCAGGGCTGTGGCAAGCGCAAACTCCCTGCCACAAACTGTCTCCACCTGTTTGTTAAAAGGGCTGCAGAGACAGGAGAGAGATCCAAAGGCCTTTAAATATTAGCTCCCTGATTTTCTTCGTCTCTCTGTTTTTGAAACAAAGCTTCTGTGATAACAGCCAGGAGACTTTCAAGGCTCTCTTCTTCCTTTGTAGGAAACGTTACTGGAAACTCACCCTGGCTTCCAGGTTGCACACGTTGAACTCTACTGTGTGTGAGGCTGAAAGAGGAGACATCCTTTTCCCCTGGGGAAGGTTTCCAAGAGCCTCTGAGCGAAGTCCTACTGCTGAAATAGCATCATCCCCTTTCCTCTCTCCCTATCATTGTCCTTCTTTTTCCTAACACTGCACTACTAGGTGCTACACTGCACCTACAGAGACCCACTGACATCTGTGCCAAGCAGTACTGGATGAAGATTGGTTTTTGATTATCTTGTGTCTGGGACTTGGGAGACCTGGATGCGAGTCTCATTTGGGGTGCAAACTTTCTATAAGAGTTTGGCATAAAGGGTGGAAATGGTGCCAACTCACCACAGGTGACTACACTGCACATCTGAGATGGTCACTTCTGTCTCCCTCCAGAAGCTAGAAATGAAGAGAAATGGACACGTCAAGAATGCAGTGCATCAGACTTACTTTATTCCTATCTTAGGATGAGATAAATATCCCCCAGAGGAAACTTTTTCTTTCTGGCCACCTCAGGGCATCTATATTATGGATAGCTATCTTTAGCCAAATAAATTGTACCTGTAGCCCATCCTGTGTTTTAGTTTGCCCTCCTTTATAACGCAAAGGTGGCACAGTCGTTTTCTTTTTGCAGAGATGTTGTGAAACTTAAACCCAGTAACGCTTGTGTGGCATCTGCATGGGGAGGTGAGAACGGCATGGGAATGCCTCTCAAACTGTGAACATGACGAGCTGCTCTCCCAAAGGCTGTCAGGGAGGAGTTCCTCTGGCTATGGCACCTCCGTTCAACACCACGTTCATGAGGAACCCCGGGAGTCACCTCCATGGCCTCATTTTCTTCCTGACTTGTTAGCAACACACATAGGTCATGAAGTAGATGGTTCGTTACGGCAAAGGCAACGCTGGAACCTCAGCCTTTCTGGATGCTGAAGTTCCTCAAGAGAAGTCCCAGCCATACATTGGCATAAAGCAGAGATACTGTGAAATTATTGTCAAGGGAGACAATGGAAAGGGAGCTTGATGTAAAATGTCTTTTTGATTCCTTTTTATTGAAATTGGCTCACTTTGATTACATTTATCTCTATCACACACACAAAAAAGCTAGGGTTCCAGCAACACTATATATATTGTCAGTTTGTGTTATAAGTAGGAGGTTTTAAGTTTGCCAAAAAGCAATGTTTTTACTGAAACCCTTTTTTTATAAACATTTCTTGTCCCAATATGAGGAAGTTGTACTGAAATCTTTTTTCTTTCACATGACACATTAAGAAATTAGTTTTGCTACTTGCTTTGGTGGGATCAGGAGTTCATCCAAATAACTGAGATGTCTGTTTGAATATTATATTTTGCTGTAAAACTTGTTTATGAGAGTCATCCTGTTGACCATATTCTTCATTATTAAGATTCTAGCCTTACTTTTTCCTAATTTTTGAAATTTTTAATCCGTCACAGTTCCCTGTTCCCACATTCTTGGTATAAACATGGCAATAAATAGTTGTTTACAAAGCACAAAAATGTATGACAAAAATTAACGCAAGGCCGGGGCTCTGCTGATGTTTGCTTACATTGCTGTGGAAGAATATGCATGCTTATTATGAAAATTCACCTTCAGAAGAAGATAACTGTTTGAAACTTGCAGATACAAACCAAATTTATTCTTCAATTCGTTTTAGCATATTTGCCAAATGCACTAACAAGTATGCTCTCCTGATTTGCTCAAGTGGATTTGAAAGAATGTTTTTTGTCTCTCCTCCTCCCACAGGCACACACACACACACGTGCACACATGCGCCCACACTCACGTGCACGTGCAAGTGCACAGAAATTCCATAAGGCATTTAATACCAATGTCAGGCTTCTCAGCTCAAAGCTATTTTTTGTGTAAGAAAATTAGTACCTTGACTGACTTTCTATGGCATAGGGAGAATGTGAAGTACAATAAAGCGTGCTAAAGACTAGAGACCAGATAAAAGTACATCAGCAGCTAATTGCTATGTACACCATACAGCTGCAAATGAAACACAGCAAGACACCAAGAGACATGAACAGATTCCATTACATAGGATTATAGTGATTGTCTGAAAACAAAACTGGAAATTCAGACCTCAAAAAAAAAAAAGACAGAACAGTTGGAAGTCGTATGGAGTTTTGACAGTTTTGTAGCTGGAAGGGTCTTCCTATAATTCTTTTCCATGGCAGAGCTTTTCCATGTCCCTCAGGTTGAAAACAAAGACTACTGCCTGCTTTCACAACTCAGACTAGCAGCAGTGATAAGTATTTACCTTGTGCAGGATCCTCTACATTTTTTCATAGCTACTGTGCATTGGAAGAGCGCAAGGTGGAAGGGAGCTGAAGCTGGGCACTGCTGTAGAGGAGGGTACTGAGCACAAAGAGGCTCTTCATGCTTTGCGTGTCCTCACAGCAGTCAAAATATCAGTTCCATCGTGTTTTGTTGTAAATATGGGGTGCTCTTGCCCACTCCTCACCAGGCAGCAGAGGAGGCAATGGAGCTGGAGCCCTTTGGGCTACACACAGCCCGATGCTCCAGGGCTGTCACCATCCTTCTTTCAGAGATGGCTGTGGCTGGCCCTAAGACACTCTTTTCCGCTTCCTACATTCTATCTGAAACCTTCAGACATTTGGGCGCCATCCAAATGGGGCTCCATCTTGCTCAGTGAAAGAGGATTTCTTGTTTTATTTAAATTATGTGTAAGGCCCTGCTGTAATCTGATTTCTTGTGGAGGTGAGATGTATATGTCCTTAGGTAAAGTGAAGAATATCACTAGGCTATAGTACTATAGTACTATAGTATAACGAGATGTTAGTACACAAATAAACTAAAGTAATATTCACCGATTTCCTTGCAAATGCAGGTTGCTCTGTGATGTGCTTGCATAGCAGAGTTGGCTAAGTCTTCTCATGTGGGAGGACAGTAGAGAGGCTCTTCAAAGGATTTTCAGATAAACCACTCCTGTATGACTTTTTAAGGATGACTAATATTGAAAATGGATGGTTGTCAGAAGGAGACCCAATTACGTTTTCATTTTTGCTAAATATACGATTTACAATAGTGCTAGGTTTTAGGGTGTTGGGTTCTTTTCCCCCCCCCCCCCATGGTTGACAAAGCCTATTTGTCAAAAATGTGGTTAATGAAGCCATTTCTAGTCCCCCATCTCCCTTGCACATACAACAAAACATACTGAGTTTCCAAACACAAAAATATTTAACATCCTAAATATGAGCTCTAGGTTGCTTTGAAGAATTCAGAAGCCTGTTGTCCTGCAGCCTTACTGAGGTACCTGTACTGTTTCTGGCATGTTATATATAATAGTGCCTTGTTCAGAAATACAAACACCTTACAGAGAGAGAGTCAGAGGAATAAATAACTTTTCTGTTTGGAAGATTACTCTTATATTGAAAATATTTTTGTCCCCACTAGAAATAGGAAGTGAGACTAATTTAACAAAACAGCTTCTAAAGCATACTCAAAAATTAGCAGCATAAAATACAACCCATTTTTGGTTTGTCTCCTAAAGCTGTTGGCACACTGCACAATCCTTTTTCACAACGCAGCCTCATGCGGCCTCAGCCCACAGGCTTTTCTGGTTCAGACTCTGCAACCAGACTTTGAGCAAAAAGTATGCTCCTCTGTGTGTGCTGGTTAGCACCCATAGTGGTAGAGTGCTCAGGCTCCCAACCAGGATGAAACCATGCCAGGTTTCTGCAAACACTGCTCCAGAGCCTACCGGTGGTCACTTTGCTGCAGGGAGACTATTCATGCAGTGAGATGCTATTTGAGGT
>NW_009187743.1:25550-25984 GCF_000690835.1 Fulmarus glacialis
TGAGCCGTAACAGCCCACAAGCTAATGTATGCATCGTATGCAGCAGAAGGGACCAACAGGTGCTATAAATTCCTTATAAGGCTTTGGAGTAGTTGATACTACCTTGAAAATATGTTTAGAGCAACTGAGATTTGAATGTGCCTTCAATTTGGAGACGAAGCAGCTGCTGGTTTCAGACTCAGTGGATGGCAGTGGAGGGGTTCCTCAAGGAACCAGACAAAATTATCACTTGTTTGTAATTATATAATAATATATAATTATATAATTTGTAATTATATAATAATCACAATGTAATGATAATAATATATATATTACATGTATTAACATAAAGTAGTAAATGACATTTCCAAGCTCCTGTGGATATAATTTCAAAAGAATTTAAAGGACGTGAGCCTGGTTTGTTTTTTTTTTTTTCCCCAGTACAAATGTGGCTC
>NW_009187743.1:26021-40410 GCF_000690835.1 Fulmarus glacialis
TCTGGAGTAAGAAGGCAATTTCATTGCAGTTGTGTCTTGTGCAGACAGGGTGGCTGTAAAAATCTTCACTCATTCATGTTAGTCACAGAACTTATAACTGCATTACTGTAAGACTGAACAGAGGCAGGTTGCTGATGATTTTGGGTAATGCTATCTCCTCTTCATATTTATTGTAATATCAGACAAGGCTTTATCAGTGACACATAGAGATTTGCTAATAACATGCAAAAAGATTTTCTTTCTGGGAGATTCTGGGTTTAGATAATTTGAATTTCTCTTTTAGATTTTATTTTTGTTGGATCTTATTAAATATTTCCCTGTAATTGTTAACACATCTCATTCTAGCATACTGATTATTATCTCTTCTCCTTTTACCACACTGAACTTTTTAATTTTTTTGAACAACTTTGTAGAGTTTTATATTTCTCCCCCTTCACCAGATGGGTTACAGCTATGCTTGTATTTTCTCTTTTTAATTTTTTTTCACGCTGCTAAGCAAAGCTAGGAGTTTTGATGAACGCTTACTCCATTTGCAAGAAAAAGAGCTGGCTGAGCCCAGCACAACTGGTCTGCAAATCTGAAAGGGGCTTCCTCCACTGGGATGCTTACATGTTCGTGCATTCCCACACTCACAAAATGGAGAAGTGGTCAAAATGGAGAAGAGGTTGATGATAATCTGAGGAGGCAGTTCAGACGTGTCATAGCAGTCCCTGGACAAAGACAGCAAGGTGAAACCATGTCAAGTCAAGACACCTAAAATTTTTTACGAGCAATCTTACCTTAATATATCAGCACTCCTGTGCTTCTGTTTTGACCTGCTGGAGTATGTATAATTGACGCAGGATCTGGGAAAGTCATCTGACATCAGCATAAGGGAAATGTTAAGCTCTCTCAGTTTCCAGCACATGATTTTTAAGACATTTTAATCCCCTCCCTTTCAAGTGTGGATTTACTGGGGAGGTCAAGAGGTCATTAACACTTCCCCTCCTCCACCACCATTAACACAGGCCAGCCCAGCAAGGACTGGTGTTGTTGGGTGCTAATGATTTCATTCATGCATACACTTGCATTTTTTTTATCTTTGAGCCAAGTCTTCATCATCATATTTCTTTAATAGTGTTCGAAGTTTATAAACTGCCTTTCATCTAAATAGAACAATTTCAAAGCCCAGTAAAAGACCTTACTCCTTCCAGCCCTTGTGGAGGTCCTAGGGGGAAGAAAGGATGTTTGCCCACCGTTGTCTTGCTTCCTATTGCAAGGACCAGAGCTGCAGCAATGACTGTACATCACTCTCTGGGCACTACAGAGGGGCAAGGTCGTGATTAGGCAGCCTCCTGGTGCAGATTAACAGAACAGATGAAACTAAAATGGGACAACTGCCACCATCTCAAATGTGGTAAAGCAAGGATAGTTCCTCTGCCTGCTGTAGAGGCAGGATGATACTCTGACTACGTAGCCCTCTTTGAAAATCACTCAAGGATGCACAGTTTTATTCAGCCAAATACCTCTCTGTGTGTAAATAACCTCACTTAGTCAGTGTCATTTTATGGTTATTTATGCAAAGGCAGAAGGATATGACATGTTTTGCATGGAGCATAAAATTAAGCTAGCAAAGAGTGTCCTGTGTGTCTGTTCTTCTCTGTTTTCTTAAGGCCTTGTAGATGGAAGAAATGAGTTTCAGAGGCCTCCTGGGCATATTGGATCTCTTGCACTCTGGAAATAGGGAAAAAAACCCCAAAACACAACCCATGTACACAGAATAGATCAAGTCAGAAAGGAAGTGTCTCCTGTTAAGTACTTTAATGCACTAGAAGCTGAAATGATGACCATATGATGTGTAGTGAGTGCAGTGATATAGGAGAAAATAGCACATCACCGCAACATTAATTACTTAATGACACAAAGCTGGTGATATAAAAATTGCTGTAGGTGGTCAAAGTTGAGTGTAGTCAGGCTGGTGTAGCACTCTGAACTCCAAATATCTATTAGACGTTCTGCCTCAAGTTAATTTTTTTTTTTTTCTCCGTTCCTGAGACTGTCTGGTTTCTTTTTTATTCTTATTTTTTGCTTCCTTCACAGTGTTTTGTTTTTCCACAGCCTAGCCCTCCTGGGACAGACTAAGCTGGAAAAACTTCAGTTTGCTGCTATTTTACTCTGCTTTACTTAGCCTCATAAAGTTGCTTTAGAGACAGTCACTTTCTGGTGTATGAGGACAAGATGTCATGAGGCACATAGTGGAATAGTAAACCCAGGCTTTGATCAATTGCCAGAAATGGGGATGGGGAGAGGGAAAAAGAGGGAGCTTTTTTAAAAAATATATATACAGGAGTAAACAGAAGTGAAAGATACCACAGCTCAAAGAAAATATAATATTTGGGGTCAGATGAAACCTACTAGAGTTTTCCTCTGAGGAATATGAGTCCTCCTCCCCCTGACTCAGCATGGAAACGAGCTACCAGCCCTGTTTAGTGACATAGAGAGGCTAAAACCTTCTCTGTGATCATTATTTTCACCCAAAGCCGCGGTTACCTGACCTTCCATGTAGCTGCAGGCCATTGCCCCATGATCTCGTCTTCACAGCTGACTCAGCGAGAGCTTGGCTCTTGTACTCCCAAAATGCCCAGCCCTTAGCAGTCGGCTTGAAGAAAAAGCTGAGCAGATCCCTGGCAATTTGCTGAGCTGTTCTGGTCATGGTCTGGGGGGGTGCAGCACCTGCCGACATGTGCCCGTCACTCGTTTCATACCAAAAAGTCCCTCGCTGAAGTCCCTTCTTCACAAAAAGGGGATTGGAGGCAAGAACACACGTGCTTTTCCCTTCTTTCTATCTTTTAAATGTGACCTCTTGTCTCCTGCTCAGGTTTATTTATATATACTGGCACATCAGAAAAGTGACTGGCTATGTTAAGTACTGCATTTTGATTTTAGTGGTTTGTGTAGCGTCCAAAAAACATGAATAAAGTACATTAAAAAATGCTGGAAATTGACATTGCATCTATGTTGATGCGCATTTCAGTTGCCAAGAAAAGAGCAGTTTGGCTGAAGGATCCAACAAAATCTGCTTAGTGGGTCTTCCTTGGCGAGAGCCCACAAAACAGACTGCTTTCATACAGTACTCCCTTAATCACTGTAAAGAGGTTTCAGAGAGATTAATAATAACTAGTGCAGTTGTTACACCCACGCACAGTGACTCAGACACACCGATGAGGCCTGGGGAGAGTCTTTACCTGTGTGGGCCACACAGACACATGCCAATATTTAGTCCAATAAAGTTGTCTTTCCAGCAGCATGAATGATAATCTTGGAGGTAGATGATGACAGGGCCTGTCAAATAAGCCCCTATACTGAGACACAGCCCAATATATAACAGCATCTCGCTGGAGCCACATTAAAGGCTGCAGGGGAAACCTTGCTCTCTCTCCTTCTCTCTCAAATATCGGCAATGTTGATTAAAACCAACTAATACGTAGTCCCAGCGTCACACCGCGCTGCACCAAGACAGTACTCTGAGACTAATGAGCCCCCATTTGGTTTAAATGAATTTCGGACAGTCTTTTCCGCGCGCAGGGCTGAGGCAGCTGGCTGTTAATCAGACGCGATGCAGGCAGGAGGTGATCAGACAGTGCTGCGGTAGCGGGGGGTCTGAAGGACTTTTGAGCTGCTGCTGCTGCTGCTCATGATAAACTCAGGCTTGTGGATATCCCTGGTGCTGCTGACTCTGTGGTAGACACCCAATATTAGCCATCCATGGTTTTGCTTCTTTTGGCCTTTTATTTAGCTTATATTTTGTGGGGTTTATGTCATCCCGTCCCCTCTTTCTGACATAAAAGAGCAGCAATTGTCATTTGATTAACCTCTCTGGGAAGGGGGGAGTGCTCAAGAATACACTGGCCAAGAGTGTTTAGGCAGATACATGTTAGCAGAGAATAATAATTCAGTGGCCATTACAGAGCAAGATGCATCCAGCAATCAGAGTTGACTAATTATGGACTGCCTCCTGCTTCTAGCTCATTTGGTGGCAAAACTCCTATTGACTTCAATGGCACAGGATCAAGCTTGATATGCCCAGTGGACTGTGGAAGCCTTGGACTAGCATGCAGGGCAGAAGTGAGCCAACCGTAACATTAGCTATGGAAATAAAAGCCTTCCAACAAGAGAACCAGGGCTAAATTGAGGACAGTTAGGAAGTATTTGAACCCTTCTTCCTACCTGCAATATGGCAGGAGGCCAGGCTCTGACTGAATTAATTTTGTGGCCAAAAACAAGTGAGGCAAGAAGCCACTTTGGAGACGAAGAGAAAAGCAGGAGAAACTTCTTTTCTGCCCTTCAAGGGCTCTTCCTGTGCAGAAAAGGCACAGAATTGACGTCTGTGGGACAGCACAATGTTGGCTGGCTTACCTGAAGTTTTATTTGCAGGTTATTTCTCTAACCCCTCCATCCCCAACCCAAATCACACAGCAATGATCACAGGAATATGGGGAAGGGGCAAATTGGCTTTCTTTTTTTAGAAAGGAAGTAAAACAGGAATTGGACTTGACATATTGTTTAAAGTTTTTGTCCTTTTTTAACCTGCAGAAAAGCACAAATAGCTTCAATAGTCGGAATCATTTTCAGAACAGAATTCACACCATCAGACTTGTGCTATCCATCCCAAAGTTGTATTAGCTCACTCCCACAATTTTTGCTGCTTCTTCAAATTGATAGTGTTCAATGCTGTTGCTGTCTGTATTGTACACAGCTATTCCATGCATTTACAGAATGGTTGGATAAGAACAGTGTTTCAATAGCCAGCCTCCTATATGCATGTATATAGCCTAAAATAAACTATATCAACTCACTTATTATTTTAAATTCCAGGCTATTTGCCAGAAAAGTAGCATGCAATATATATGATGAAGTGTGTGGGTGTCTGCATTTATGGAATGTGGGTGTGCGAAGATATAGCTAATATTTTTTTCAAATCTTTATATATTTATTGAAATTGGCAGCTTCAATTACTTTGCTTGGATGCAAGTTGCCTGCTTTTCAAAATCCTGTTTCTCATGTGTCTTGTTTGTTCTGCGTACTATGTCAGACACCACATTGTAGAGGGTCCCAAAGAGCCTCTATGGGACAAATGGCATGATGCGTTACTACATAGAGATACTCCAGTCGTCAGCCTTAAGCTGGAGTTACTTTTCTTCAGTTGTCAAGGCTGCCCAACTCAACAGGAAGAGTTGTGAAATAAGAAACAGAAATGAGAGGATCAGATAGATTCCTACAGGTTCGTTTTAATACGCAAGAAAGGAAGAACAAGAAAATCAGTAAAAAGGTTAGAAAGAGAAAGGGGGCAGGGAGGGAGGGAGAAGAGGCTAATATGATCAACAGTAGACGGAAGGAAGATTGCTGTTGTGAGATCAGCAGTCAGTTACAAGATAGAGATAATGACAGAACTACACTGAAGCTGCATAAGGTCAGAGAAAACCCGTTGTAATGTTTATACATTACGGCAAGGGTCATAGAGCAACTGGTTGCAAGTCCAAGTATTAGAAGGATAATCGAAGACCATGGTGGGACAGCCGGTAGGACTGGGGTGTGTATAGCAGAGAGTGTGCACTGCTCAGTGCACCGTGTGGAATAACAGTGATATGGGGATTTAATGATAATACAACTGTAGAACAAGTTTAGCTTAAAAGTCACTGTTGAAAAACATGAAAAAGTAGCATCACTAAAATGGTGGTAGGGGGCTAATTGTTATTTTTTCTGCATTCATTTATACCATCACTTTGTTTTAAGTGAAAACCTTCCTGGTAAACACTAGGAAGAATAATTTTGGAACACCTACCATATTGGGACATGAATGACTAAGTTTCCAACAATAAAAATTTAAATAGTTCACTTCACCATTTCTTTCCTGTCCATGAATTTCCTTGAACAGTCTATGATGTTACCTACCTTAGTCTTCATTTTAACTTGCTCTAAGGATAATTTCCAAAAACTGTAGGTTGTGTGTGAGCAGCTTTTTGTATGTTTTCAAAAATAAAAATCAAAATCAAACTGATTTGGATTTAATGTGTTAGTGACATGGTATTTCTGTGCCTCGACTGCATAATAATGTCTCTGAGAATGAGGTGTTTGGTGCAAATTTCAGGGATTCCAAATCTGCTATCAGTAAATACTTAAAATATTGACTGTTTTGAAGCACATTCTTGCCAGGAAATCTTTCTGCCAGGACATTCGTAGGAAACAAACACTAAATGGACACAAACACTGTCAAAGCATATTTATTTAAAAACCTGAAGAAATCTTTGCCTGTTCTTTTCAGATAACTGTGATAGTTCATGATCTTCAGCCAACTGGAGCAAAATCACTATTCTAGTTGTTTATTTGAGGACATTAACCAAAGCCATATTCTAACTATCCTTGCAAATCACTGTAGCGCTTAATTTTTCTTTTTGAAACTTATCTCTGTGCAAAGGAAGGCACAGAGGGCAATTTCCACTTGGTCCCCTCTCTGCCACACCCAACGGAGATTCACAGAGGATTTCAGTATCTAAGCTTTTATGTGCTCCCCTGCCCTTCCCCCTCCACCAGAGGAGGGTCAAACCCCCACATATGACATCAGTGTTGGTGATGACATTAAAGTGACTGGGATAATGTAGGTAAAATGGCCTTTTCAACACCTGCTGTGCCAACTGAAAAGGCTGCTCCCCTTGATGGCCTGTTGATACTGCAGTTCCTCTACTTACTGCAGGCATGATGAGATGGGATAGCTACGTGGCACGTCTGGCTGGCATTGACTGAGGGGCCTTAGGACCCCTGTACCAGTACAGACCTGCGAGTGCAACTGTGCCTGACTGTGCTGGAGACAGAGCGGCGAGGGTAACCACCCGCCAGCATAGTGGGAATGGCAAGGGTCAGCGTATCCACGCCCTGCCTGGCCCACCTTTTCTGTAACCAAAAATAAATGTACACACATGTTCTGCTGTCACTTCCAGACTGCCCTTCTGTCTTTAAGAGTTAATAGTGTGTATATCCCTTTGTAGCAAACGCTGTACTGGGAATTAATGCTTAGGAGAGTCCACACAGTGTCAGAGCTCGGAGAGTCAGAGATATCCTTCTGTTTATCCCTGTGCAGTAAGACAGGATTTAAATGCTCACTCTGAGATTCCCACTTCCAGCATCCCCTGACCCAACCTGGAGCTGGCTGTGACTAATTAAAAGAGAACAAATATGTCAGCGCTGACCCCAGGAATAATACAGAGACAGGTCTTCATTTCCAGTTTTTGGATGTAGAACTGTGATGAAATGGTAGCAATGATACAGCGCTTAAGGTCCCATTAACCCTACTTTGTACAGCCCGTATACAAAATCTGGTGGCATGAATGACCTTGACTGTACTTCCCTTCCCTCCCTAGCCATAACCCAATATATCCTGGTTGGGATAGATGCTATCGGCACCTCAAACAAATGTTGTTCGTCCTGCCATAGTTTTCCTCAGCACCACAGCACATCTGCTGCCTTTGTCTTCCCTTGCCATGACCAGTCCTTCAGTTTTCTGGAGGGAATCACCACCTAGCCTGCAGTCCTGTAAGTCCTTCCTTACCAAACTTGTTTGCATCCCCGTATCAGGAAATTGCACCGAGGAAACTGCCAGGACAGCGTCGTGGTTGGTCTGTGAGAAGACATTGTATCAGAATTTGTCATGGCAGCAAGGATTTAGGAAACAAAAGGCAAAGCACCAAACTGGGTGATGATTCACATCAGCTAGCCTGGCTGAGCTTATAACCCAGTGGACGGGGCTGCTGCATAGAAATGGGTAAACCTGCCTTCAAAAGGCACAAAGGCATCACAAGGTGCAAACTTCAGGCTTGTCAGTCTATACCACTGTCCAATATTACAATGAATAAATCATGATGTTAGAAATTAAACTCAACTCTCAGTTTGCCCAGGATCATGCCAGTCTGTGTCTGAAGCATGCCTGAGGGGACAACAAGGCACAGGATTGTGAACTGAGCAATTGGTGACAACCAATGCTGCTACCATACTCAGCAACCCTATGCGGGACAACAATTCAGAGTATGTTCGGAGAAGAGACTAAGACAGCAAAACAACCCAGAAGTACATGTTTCTCTTTGCTGTGATTTTTTTTCCCCACAAACTCCTGAGCCCAGGTTCCTGGGAACATGACATACATCTTGGAGAGCATAGGTGGCAGGGAAAATAGCATGGGCCAGCCCATATTCTTCAATGTGTTTACCCACGTTTTTTAATTTGCCCCTTGCCTACCTCTTCTAGTCTAAGAGGCTCCTCTCCTGGCATCAGCTACTTTGACTCAGATAGTTACTTTTTTTATAACCTACACAGCTTGCTTGTTGTAAGAAGAGGACGAGGCTATTTCTTCACTGTGTCTGGCTTTTGAGGAGCTACTTGCAAAAGAAGGCAGAGTTGAACTCGCACACAGCAGAACTTATGTGTGCATGTGATGGCATAACCTGGGCTTTTTAGTTGTGAAAGCCCAGAGGAAGAGAACTCAGAAGTTCTTGGTTAGCTAAATAAAGAATCCAGGCCTATTAGCTACCTTCAAACCTGATAAGGGGGTAAGCAACCTAATAAAAGTGCCACCTAAAAAGTCATTGTTTCTAAATCTCTGGAGATTAACCAGTTGCCAAACATCACTGTGGCCAATCATCCCTGTTACCTAAAGCACAGAATCTAAAGAGACTGGCAAGCCCACTGAGCTGCACGGGACAATGCAAAACTACATCGGTCCAGATGGGCTGGGTCCACAAGCTCGATCAATTGGGAGCCACTCCTTCTGTTGCATAAAGCATGCTTTCCGTCCTCCTCTCATTGATATTATAGTAAAAAAAAAAAAAAAAATACAATGGGCTGTGTGTTGAGATCTTCAGGCAAAATTTCAGATCTGCCAGTACTGCTGGTGTCACTGTTTGGAGTGACTTGAGTTATTAGAGCACCAAAGCTTACTGCAAAATTCAGCACCACGGAAGAATGTACGCCTACTGACATAGGCACAGATTCTGTCCCTCTTTCTGGCCCATGTACTGCTTTTCAAAAAAAACCAGTGGGATCATGACATAATACGACTCAGATCTTCTTTTTCTTGTGACAGACTGATAATTTGTTTATAAGCAAAATGGTGTCAACATATGACCTTAGCAATGTGTTAAAGGATCTTAAAGAAACCAACCTCCTTCTCCCTACGGAAACATGAATGTATTGAAATTTTGTTGTACTTTTTAAGCATAAATCATAGTGAAAAATAAACTGATACGGAATACATTTGTTAGATGCTTTCAGGCTTTTATTCTTTCTAGTCTAATAGTCTGTTAATCACTAACCAGGACTTTTAGGGGACCCTAACTTTTAAGGATAGAGTTTGCTATTTTAGTTTACTCCCCTAGATGAAAGATATTTCTATAACAGCTATTATTAGAAGCATTTATCTGAGAAAGGGAGGGAGGAGTGAACCATCAGTAGAGGAGTGATTCACCACAGCACCTCTAATTGCCAACAAAAAATGTCTTTTGCTTTGCAGATTAGGGAATCAGCTGCAGAACAATATATTTGAGAACAAGATACTGCGCATGATCTTTCGATATTAAAACCATACGGGATGGGTGCGCAGCTGATAACCAGTGACAGACAGACATCTGAAACTACTCCTTTCCAGGTCTGTATCTTTCCGCTTCATTTGCCTGCCAACCCAATTTCCCATTGTTCTTGCCTCTTTCTTTATCTTCCCTGCAGCATCTGCTTGTCTTTGATTTTTTTCCTCTTCTGTTGTTCCATAGCTTGAAATATGTTAAGTAAAAGGTAGCTAAGGGGACTGGTAGCAGCCTGCACAACTTCCAATTTGTAGGTCTCTGGCTAGGATCCAGGCAGGTCAGCGGCAACTGAAAGTCGTTACCACCTCATGTCTGCTTGGTGACCTCAGTGACATTAATTGCTGGACCGGCCACAGCGGCAATCTCAGCAAAGAAACCACCCACTCTCTGTGCTGAAATCAGGCCATCCTCTCCCCTGCAGAGTCAAGGCTGTGGCAGGGCTGCCTCCAGCTGGCCACAAAAAAAAGGCACCTTCATCTTCCTCATCCCTTTAACTATGTTAAAATGACTCATTATTCTCATTTTCCAACCAACACAAAGGTAGCATGAGAGGTAGCATGAGGCTGTGCTGTCATGTGTTAAAATACTCTGCAAGTGACTTAACAATAAGCATTACTGTACGGGTAACTAAATAAACTAACTAAATAAGTATGTGTATAAAGCACAGAGTGCTTCCAGTAACACAGCTCAGAGCTTATCGGGGTGACACGTTATCTTGCTCTCCAGGTGACTGGTTAGCTTGATGCATCCAGGGGAAAAGAAGGTGAAGAAAAAGTCTCCACGTCTCATGCTGCAGCCTGCCTGCAGCCTGATCATAGCTGTTTCCAGGAGAGCGGCTTTCATGTTTCTTGCTCTCCTCCTATGTTATTTGTGGCCTGTCAAGTCCAGGAACTGGTTTGTCCTCTGGTCACATCTGATGTCTGGTCTCCATGTCTAAGATAGAAACAGCAAAGTTTGCCTGTCTTCTTTCCTTCCTTCCTTCTTTCCTTCCTTCCTTCCTTCCTTCCTTCCTTCCTTCCTCTCTCTTACTCCGGTGACTACTTTGCGAATAGTTTTCTTAGTGTAAGGGCAAACCTCACACCCCCTAGGAGAACTTATGCTAGCACTAGAAAATGAAGTTTTCCATTTCAGAGGAGAACCATACTGTCAGATTTCTGTTAATATTTTACCCTTTTCAGTGCTCATGACAAATCTTGCCATATTCTCTAGTTTGGAGGAGGAGCATGGAAATCTCTAGATTTTTTTTTTTGCCTTTTTTTTTTTTTTATCCCCCAAGAAACCTCAGCTGCCGATATGAGAGTTTGGCCTTTTTTTCTTTCACTTTCTTGATGTCAGAGAAGAGCATGAAAATATGATCTTTGTAGGTAAAAACAATCAAAGGCAAAGCAAATTAAAAACCAAACCATTACTTAAGGAAACAAAGAGCCATCAATGTTTGAAACTACATCAGGGATGTTTGGAGCCTGCCTCGACATTTTGCGGTGCTTGGGAATGGCAATACAAGTTTATATCAGATTAACCAGGATTTAAAGGTCTTTCTATTTAAACCCACAAATCACAATTAAGTTGAATTTTATTCCCAGAATAATGTCATCTAAGTCATCTTGGATAAATCTTTCATATTCATTGTCTTGGGATGTTAACTTTTTGTAAAAATTAAATTAATTTACTTATGGATAGTTCCTGTAAAGGACCAAGTCACAAATATAGAAATTTAGATATCTAAATCTGAACTTTCAGTGCTGGAAAATCTTGCCTCATTGCTGTCCAGCCTTAAAGAAGGGAGACAAGATTTTTGTTTAAAACTGCATCAATTCACATCACTGAGGGAACATATTCCTGACCTGGGTTGTGAACTGACACACTGGCAAGAGACATCTCAGTCCCTAGTCTGGGTGATGCTCTGATGAATGGTGTTCGTGCAGCTTAGAGTCACAGAAACAGACCCGGGGCTCATGCCGCATCTCACACTCCTTGACAGCAGGTCCAAAGCAGGGAGGATGAGGTGACTTACAAAGTGAAGGAACATCTCATGCCACCAACTAAAATCCAGGATAAATCATTTTCTGCAGACCTTCATCAGACTGCCAGGCCAAACTGAGCAGACCCGTTCCTCTGCTGTGATGTCTGTTTGTTTCCCAAGGCTCCTGCAGTAGAGGCACACTTTCAAACTCCAGCCATCTAATACAGGCACCCAGGTCCTCTGCGTATGCACCAGGGAACAACTCAGAGTGCATAGGTAAGGAACGTCTGTCTTTCCCCTGGGTAAACAAAGCTCTTTAGCATCAACACAGATATACTGGGTCAGAGCAAAGAGCCAGCTAAGCCACAACTCTGTCTTTGACATAGCCAACAGCAGATGTTTAGGGAAGAGCAGAAGAGTAGGACATTCATATCTAAATCTTTTTCCTCAATTACTTTTTCACCCATCACCCATATATATATATCACACGGTCTTCCTGGTGTCTGTGGCTTGTTCAAATTTAGACACCCCATTAATTTGCCAGTCTCTCTTTGAATCCAGGTAAGTATTCAGTGTCTACAATATCTAAGGCCAGAATTTATAAAGTTTAACTATATGAGTACTTTCATGGGAGATCATTGTGAAATTGCAGGTGTCTGTGGGAGCAAACTTAAGAGACATGAGTGAGCTTGGAAACCAGAGCTCAGTGCAAGCAGAACAAGATTTGTTTAGCCCTTTTCCTGCTACTGAGATGCACTCACATCCTTTTGCTGCATGAGAGGCATGCTGAGAGCAACGTGGAAACATCCCTGAAGTAGACACCTATGTTGAAGATTCCAAGCTGATTAAGTGCATAGATCAGATGCCACCTACAGCCCATGAAGTTTTTGGATGTGGCCAGCTTAAGTATATTTCTTATCATAGTTATCATCAACAGACAGGACTAACTGTCAGGAATCCAGCCTAAGCAGGACTCGCTTCAGAGCTGCACAGGGTCTAAGTGATGAAGAAGTTGGGCTGGAGATGTCACTCAATCACTAACAACCTACTGAGAAATTTGGCAGCACTCCATAGATTATATTCCTTTTTTCTCCTTAGAACTGTAAATATGTGGAAAAACTTCTCAAATGTGAACATTAATAAGCTGCCCAATCTGCCCAATGATCACTTTTTATCAATTCCTTGCATTGCACAACAAATCTGAACTCAGCTTGCCATGAATTGTCAGCAACAAATTCAGTTGGTTGTAGCACCTTGTGCTGTAACTGGGGTCATTGTATTATGCATGAAGGGGGCTCATGTTATCTGCTGCAAAATCATTTTTCACAGATACAGTATAATGAGTTTGTGGAAAATATGATACCCAATTACAGGCTATAGAAAAGCTTTAGTAACCCTTTGAACCTTGTCAGGATAAGCATTCACTCTAGTTACTCTAGTTTTAAAAAAGTGCCACTCCTCATAATAATATGTTTCTAGTTATGCTTCTGTTAAAAAAACATCCAGTAATAGGTTTTGAAGATCTTTAAGGTAGTACACTCCGAAGCTACTAAAAAGAATTGCAAATGGAGGAGGGCTTCTGTGAGCGGTGAAAAGGCATGCAGTCAAGAAGAAGCAGCATTTGGATCCATAAGAACATAATCTGAACGAGCTGTAGTCTGGACTGTCTTGAGCCAACCCTTGGGCAGGGTAGGCAGCTGCTTAGGGTGGCAGACTGCTGGGATTTTGCCTATGCCAACAAATTTTGTCTCTGCCAATGGATCCTGAGTCAGAGTCATTGATAGCCAGGCTGGCTTCTCCTGCTGAGGAAGAGGATGGTCTATGGGCTGTGACAATAGCACAGCGACTCTTGGCAGGCTCTTTTCTGGATTCCTTGCCCCTATTCATAGAACCACAGACTGGTTGAGGTTGGAAGGGACCTGTGGTCATCTGGTCCAACCCCCTTGCTCAAGCAGGGCCACCTAGAGCCAGTTACCCAGGACTGTGTCCAGATGGCTTTTGAATACGTCCAAGGAGGGAGACCCCACAACCTCCCTGGGCAACCTATTCCAGTGCTCGGTCACTCTCACAGCAAAAAAAGTGTTTCCTGGTGTTTAGACAGAGCCTCCTGTGTTTCTGTTTGTGCCCATTGCTTCTTCTCTTCCACACCAGAAGTTGTCCAGGCCTGGTCTGGTCTTCGCCCTTCAATTGTGAGGTGGCTAATTCAAGATCATCTGTATGGCCCCAAGCTAACTTGGTAGCCCATGGCCAGAAGCTAGTTCCAGCCTTTCAATTGCTTCAAGACAGTGAACTTGAACTGCATAATAAAAATAAAAATTAAATATGGTGCATACAGATTCAGGTGAATATGAACAGATCCACACAAATGTCGTTGTCTCCTTTCTTCATCTAGCAAGCTTGTTTCTGAGAAAACTCCTCCAGAATATAAAGGACAAGCAAAAGCCATTTGACTTATATTCAGTTTACAAATTAACTTGTTTTTATCCTATTTTTCAAGCCCTTGTTTATATCTGATTAGCTAATGTCACCCAAGAGCCAGACCATTTGTTTAACACTAACTGCTTCCGAAACATTTCTGTTAGTATCCTCTGGAAAAACTAATGTCAGTTCTATAATGAAACAAAGGGTTATTATGATTCACAGGGTTGTGTAACTACATTTAATGCTAGGTTTGATACTTGCTCTGTACCTTATGAAATTTCCTTTTTTCCTACATCAACAGCTTAAGAAAAACTCAACTCTAATAACGTTCAAATATGTAGAAATAGAGATGGGGTTTTCTTACACTTGCCTTTACAAAATCATAGAATCATAGAATCAT
>NW_009187744.1:0-7751 GCF_000690835.1 Fulmarus glacialis
CCCCACCCCCCGAAAAATTGCTGGTAATGTTTACAAGGCAACATTTAACAATCTTTGTCAGAACAGTAGGACTTGAGTAGTGGGGTAGAAGGTGGCCAAGTCGGTATTACAAGGCCATTGTTTAGTAGAAAATGGTATTGCTTACAGATCTTTGGCTCTGGAAAAGAGGAGACCATTGGCAGGGGAATCTATTTCAGGCATATGTCTTCCGATTGCTGTTTGAGTTCTGCCATGACCTGCATTTCTGGCTTGACTTTTGCTTTGAATTGCTTTGGGTATTCATTACTCCGTGCTTCCTATTTTGTCTACGCTTGTGTAGCTAATCCTTTTCCTTGAACTTAACGAATAGCCAGAGATAATCCTAGTTTGAAGGTGACTGGAGAAACATAACAGTTTACATATAATTTATGTTTTATCCTGGTTGATTTACACATGAACTGTCACATTGTCCTTCGTTAAATACACCACTATAAGATGATAACAATCTCTTTAAATATTACATAAGGCTAAATAACTTTTCTTTTTTTATTTCCTTTCTCCTTTTGGCAAATGTTCCATTGTTTGGATTTTTTTTTTCTTATGGAAGAGCAAGCCTGGGTGTGGGACAGCTCTGAGTGCCATCTGCTGGAGACCTGCTTCCTCCCGTCCCTGCAACGGGCCAAATCTGGAGGCATTGCAAATGGTGATGTGAGCTAAGTGCTCTGAAGCCATGAACCACAGGCTAGAGCAGGAAAACCAAGAAAATTAAAAAGGAATTTTAAGCTAATACCCTCCAATGCCTTCACCATATCAGGATCATTTGCTTACAGTTCTTGATAGAAGTACCATCACTGTTCACATCTCCTGCGCTGGTTCCCTCATTCTATTACCAAGGGATGCGTTTTTGCTACAGAGACTTCCCAGGACAAAGTCATGAAGGGATCAAAGTCTTAGTGAGCAAAAAGTCAGAGCAGCTTCTCAGATGTCCCTGGGCCAGCATGGCTTAGAAAGAAAGAAGCTGGTCCCCAAACAGGAGCTGCCGCTGAGGCAATGACCCTGGTCAGCGAACACAAGATTTTAAAGAGCCAATGCTCTCAGAGGTGAATAGCCTTTGGCAGCCTCTTGCAGTTTCCCTTAGTGCAACATGAGAAGTTTGAGAGCGAATTGGATTTATGGAGGTTATTTGTGCTCTGTCCTAGCAGCCAGGATGAGGAAAGTAATGGCAGAATCGTGTGGGGAATGAGGCTTACCACTGCCTGACATGTGCATCCAGTGTTGACTCCTGAGCTTTCTTACAAAATTAGCGATTGTAAATGTGTGTGTGTATTAAGAGAAAAGGGTTAATTTAGCATACAGAGTTTATACCTGTAAAATCAGGATTTGAGTAACTTCATTGAGTGTTTACCCCCATGTATCTCTTAATTCACAGGTACCTGCATTCAGAGCAGAAGTTACCTGAAGGTATGTCACATTACGCATCCATGACCCTGCAGGCATTAGGCAATCGTTTACATGAACTCTGTCCACGGTTTCATCTGCCTAACTCACCTCTATTTGCAATGCAAATGAAACCCGCAGCTGAACTCTTCCTTGCCCTTTTATCTCCCTGCAGTTTTTTACCAGCTCAGGCTCCTCTACAGTCACTTTGGGGTTGTCCCGTCTCCATGGTGTGATTCAGTGTCGGGCCTATGCCTCTTGCTGTCTTGCCTTGAATATGAGTACCATTTCCAGGTGTCTCAGCTCAGTCCCTGAGTTTTTGGTCACATCTTACTTATAAGCTTTTTTTTTTTTCCCCCTGTGATAAGGGCCTCAGAAACCATTACCAGCTCAGCCAAAAATGGTTGCATGTACCAAGCTAAGCTTCCATCAAAATGTGGTCAGTATGGGAAAGGTATCTGAAATCTGCACTGGCGCAACAAATTGTTGGAGTCGCTTCTTTCACCTGTAAACAAGCAAGTAATCTCTGAGAAACTCTCTGTACAAGTAGGGAAAAGAAGGAAGCAAAGTACAGAAGCAGGCTGCTCCTGACCCCCTTTTCTAGCTGCTGTCCCCGAGTAGATCTGCAGCCCTTATCTATAGCAAATAGTGCCTGACTCAGGGACAAATTAGTTTAAGCACAAAGCTGTGAGCTGTTTGGACAGAGCATAGGAAGGTGGCTCAACCAGGCCCACCCAGTCAACCTCCTGCTCCCTCAGCAGTCATCTGGACTTTGTTTCTTCAATGCTAATTCCCAAATCATTGTAGGATTTGGATGTGTCCCAGCAAATCAGTTTTAATTCCCTGCTAGCAGCAAGTTGCAGACCAAGATCTGGTAGAGAGAGCATAAGCCAAGATGGCAGAATGCCCTTTAACTGAGTTCTGGCTCTAGTCTCTTCAATTCCCCCATCTATGAAACAGGAGTATTAATGTATTAATGCCACCTTCTTTCCTAGGACCTTTTCTTTGTTCAGCTTTGGGATGCAGCAAAAAGGTCTGTGTGCAGTACAGAGAAAGAACAAGGAACTGCAGTGGTAGATGTCACTGCTAGATGACGGGCCTTATCTCGGCTGAACCACCTTCATGATCTGTTCATGTAGGTTTGTTAGATATACTATGCTCCTGAATATGGGCTGTGCCTCAAATTGGTTCAGGTTTGAAACAGACTCACGTATAAACAACATTTCCATTTCTCTAGCAGTGTCAAGAGACTCCTGAAGCTATGTGAAAGCCTTGCTGGTCGAATTACATCACATCTGACATGACCTACAAACACCAAAGGAACGGGGAGCTCCCATGCTGCTGCTTACGCTAAGCCTTTCCAAATATAGTTCCAGTCTCATTGAAATTCCCGGTATTTATAATTTGATCTGGCAGGCGTGCAGGGCTGTGCATCAGAGGGGCTTAATGAAACAAGAGCGATGCTGGGATTGAGGCTGTCTGGATAGAGCTGAAATGCATGGAAATGTGCTGTTCTCCTGTTGGTTAGAGGAACTATTTGTGGGTGAACCTGTGTAAGCCCATGTGATCAGGGAATCCACAGAAAATCTCTCTGCAAATGCAAAAGCCAGCTAAGCCTTGCATTGCCTGTGATATGCAAATGAGCACCCTAAATATCCTGCTTTGTTTTCTAATGCCTTTAGCCAGCATAAACACAACAGGCTTTTTATAATCTGTAATCAAGTTCTCCAGCCCAGGCACAAGCACATAGGCTTTTTTCAAGAAGCCAAGACAGCTGCTGGATATGCATCCACCCCTACTATTGGCCCCATCCAGCTATAACCAGCACTCTTCCAAAAGAATTGGTGTGCTAATGTCTGTCAGGAGCAGTGCAAGCCTTTAGCACAGATAGATCTGCTAATAATCTTCTCATTCTAGGCATACTTGGTGCATAAGTGATTTGGAAGTAGAAAGCCAAGCCGAACAGGCTGCAGGCTTCATGCACTTCTATTCTAGGCCTAATCCACTAGATACATTGATCTTGCCCTTTCTGCCAACCTAGAGAGGTTGTATTACACTGTTAATCCCATCCTGCCCAGGTCACAGTCACAACAGGCTCTGAAAAGCTTCACCTGCTGGTGTCACAGGAGTGGACTCATCAATGGCAGCCCTTCTCTTATCCTGCTTGGCAGGGAGCAGCCTGTTGCTCTGAACCCTTTTCCATCTCTCCCTCGACTGTACATTCCTTCCCTGTTTCATTCCATCTCACGTTCCCATGCGGAGCAGCCTTTGCTGTCAGCATGTGGAGATCCATGTCATATCATTAACACAGAAGACTCTTACAGTGCCCTAACACAGAAGACTTCTTCATTTTGTGAGGCTTGAATGTCATTGCTTTGCCTGATATGACCGAGGGGGGCCCAGGAGGTCAGACTGATCAATACTGAAATCAGTTGCAGTTGTTTTGAGCCCTTATTGCTGAGCTTTGGGGAACAAAAGGGCGTAATTGCTGCATGAATTAGTATTTCTTAGGCAAAAAATTATGAGGAAAGGCAGGGCACATTTTGTTAACAGAACAGCCCAGGCTTCAGAGGTTGGTGGTGGGTAACCTACACCAGGCCTCTCTTCCCATCATTGCAAGTAGGAATTCACGTGGCGTTGCCAGAGTCCATTAACAACCCTCCAGGAAAGGAAACGCCCATTGCCCCATGTTTGCTCTAGTCCTGTCCTCCCCAGCAAGCACTGAAAAGCAAACAGGTGGCCAGTGGGAATGCTGACTACTAGAGCAAGGGGATCCATATCCATTCCTTTCCTCTGCTGTGCCATAGTGCAGCACTGTACTAATTCTTTTCTCTGAAACTACTCACAGATTGGGCCTGCTGAGCAGCCCAGAGGATCTCTGCAGAGAAGGGGGGAAAGAGAGGTTCCCCTACTCATGGCATATCACAAGTTTGCTTCAAGTTTGCTACTTGGAAACAACAAATATCTTTAGTGGGAGTAAAAGAACTGTCAGGGCACTTCCATGTGCAGCTGCAACACTTTGTCACTGCAGAGCATCCTTTGCAATAGCAAGCTGAAACCTTATGGCAGCTAAACAGCAACTGCTCTGTCTGTCACTTGTCAAGGTGGACCATGAGCGAGACGGGGGCTCAGGCTCGCAGTCAGGAAGTGGCACAGGCCACACAGCTGCCTGCATTCTCACACGTCCAAGGGACTCGCTGCAGGGAGCTTGGCAGCGCCATCGGTCCTTCCAGATCGCATTGCACAGCTGCTGCTCTGCAGGGATGGGCACGATGACCTTGCAAGGGTTGGATGGCTGAGGCTGCAGTAGGACAGGAGTAGGGACACGGTACAGCACTGACATAGTTAAGACAGGAGGGCCTTCAAGGCAGAGGGTTGTCAAAAGTGATCCTAACCTGGGCAGCCTGGGCAAGACGCTGCCGGCTGGGAAGCGGGGCTGTGGGTCCCGGCTCCCTCCGCAGCTGGCGGACACCGCCATCTCCCGGCAGCTCCGGGCAGGCCGGGCCGGCAGCGAATGTCCAGGAGCTTGAGGAGGGCTTTTCCTCCGGTTCCTGGCACAGCACAGACTTATGTCAGCGTTTGTCTGGATGGAAGTGCCGGTGATTTCCCTTGGGGCCCCAAACCCTGCCCATTGCTTCCCACAGTAGGAGAAAATAACTCCTTTGAATGCTCTGTCCACCCTGCTGGGGAGTCATGTCCCAGGATGCAGAAGGAGAACTGGAAGGGGAGCACGGTTCTGGAGCTCTCTGTGATGCTGAAATACAGAGTTACCAGTTTTGCCTTTGAGAGTGGAAAAGGCTATTGAAAAGTTGGAACAAATTGTATATCCTTCTCTTGAAGGAGAGAGAAGAAAGAAAGGAATTAAAAGATCCTGGAAATGTGCTGGAGGGAATCTGTCAGGGCTGCCATGTCCTGCCATTGCAGGCTTTGGCTGGAATAAAAGCAAGACCTTTCTTTGCAGTGAGATGAGTTAGTGTCACTCATTACAGAGTGAAGAGGCAGGGGACACAAATCACTTGTGAGGGGATTTGTGGAGAATCGTCCCATGCATGCTGTTTGTTCCTGGGTTCAGTGTGTCACAGACCCCTGGCTGGGGAAGGAATGGTGCTGGTGGGGTATCTTTGAGTACCGTGCTCTACCTTGGAGACTTTTGCGGGCATCTTCCCTTGTGTCTCCAGGAAATTAATTCACCATAAGAGCAGCAAGTTTTGCTTTCCTATCTTATACTTGGTAGAGGTTAGACTGAAGGATCTAACCAAAGTAGAGAAGTTAGCAGCAGGTTGACTGTTCAGATCGTTGTGGGATGAGATTCCTTAGCAGATCTGCACAGAGGGCTCCTAGCAGAGGCATCATCACCTCTCTCACAGAAACCCAACTCACATAGTTACTCTTTTTAGAAAAGATGTTTGCTTCTGCCCCTGTCCTGGAGAGTCTTTTCCCTTAGGAGAACACAAGTCCTGCCTACATTTTAGACCCAAGAGGTATTTGAGCACCACCAGTTTGCTTTGTGCTCAGGACATAACAGCTTAAGCAGTATTAGACATGTAAGCACAGGCTTCACACACTAAAATGGTCCATTAGGCAGCCTTTGTAGCAATTCAGCACTGTTCTTTGTCTCCTTTGTATAATTTCACTGTTTAAGGGCACACTGAAGAAAATCTCATTGCAGATCTAATTGTATATCTGACCACCTGTGTAAACTGTGTCTTTGGCCTCTTCTGTCGAACTTTAATACTTCCAACCCCTAAGAAATCCCAAAGCAGCTCCCTTGAGAGCTACAGGCTCTTAATGGGACCTTCAGTATCTCTGAGCTCATCAGTGAAGACAATTTAGCCATGGTAAAAAAAAAAGCAATTAACTTTTGAGTTCAAGGGGCTCTTTAAAAGAGAAAAAAAATTCCACACCAGTAGAATCTTTATACATGTTACCTTCATCTGCTTCATCACAAACATCTGAGCAATGAATTCTGGAACTCTGTTAAAGTGTAACTGCCTGCCTGGGTTAATATTTCATACAGCCGTTCCTGAATCTTGTAAATATTTTTTCTGTAGCCAAGAATTGGAGTAGAAAGAGGAAATTGCATTTTTGTAGCTGAACCAGAGACTGCTGTTTTAGATTTCCATTATATGATATAGTGCCAGCATTCAGAGAGCCATCCTGTGCTTTTTCCTTTGAGTCTAACTACATAGGAATAATTTAAATTTTAAGCAAAAAAAACCCCAAACCCTCTGGTATTCAGAGCTAGCTTTGCTTTCCACAGACCACATACAGAACAAGAACCAGTGCAAATGGTCATAGACATGCACTGGGCTCAAAGAGATCCTGGTGGAAGCAGGAGTAAAAGTTGCTCCACTTTGGCACAAAAAGGATCCTGTTGGCCAGCAATACAGGGGAGCCTGCAAAGACCTGCTAAGCCTGGAGAGATGGGCACCTTACAAGAATACTGTTGTTTTGAAATATTTATCCTCTTTCTCTGCCTAGGGTGCCATGTGCTCGTGCTTGAATCAGTGAATCTCTTCCGGAAGTACATATCCCTGCTGGATGTCCTCGTTTCCTGCCTCCTGCCCAGAGATGCGCTCTTCATACTCACAGAAGAAGAGACTGAACAAGCCAGGGTGAGATGCGTGGTACCTGCTTAACCTGTTTGAATACCTCATCATTATTGTGAAGACTTTAGTCAGTCTCTGTCATATTCACAGAGAACCTCACAAATAATTATATACATGGATTATAAATGTCACTAATGAATGATCTTCAGTGATTTGTAAAACATCAATGGACAGGTTGCTTCATGTGCTGTGTGGATAGCAGGACAGGGCTGAGCAGATTTGCAGCTCAGAGATCTTCAGTAGTCACAATGCACTGAGTTTTACAGTGTCCAGGATGTAGGATGTATTTCAAAGGAGACTGGATCCAACATAGTATTCTGAACACGTGAGTGGCCTGTCAAAGAATGGCATGACTGCATGCCAGGAACAGTGTCCTTGGATCATAGCTCTAAAGATGGAAGCAGCTTGAGAACCTGTGGTCCAAAGCTCTTTACGAGTTCCCTTCTCTACTGTGTATTTTTATAACTATTTTGCTGCGTGAGATCTCACACATTTAGTCCACAGTTCCCTATATCAGAATCTGATTAGCTCCCCTTCCGTAGGATGTAAATACTTGCCCAGCAAACAGTCCTGTTAATCCACAAATGACATACACAGAACTTTCCTTCTTTTGAGGCTGCTAAAAGATGGAGTTACGTATGGAAATTGCTCTGATAAAGGTGGCATTATTCTCTTGTGTTTTGTGTTTCTGAAATCTGACCTTTCTAAGCTGGTGCACTATAAATA